>NC_089843.1:224351822-224651822 GCF_035609145.1 Eleutherodactylus coqui
CATTAAGGAGCAGGAACATAGAGGAGAGAAGATGTTACGTTCGTGTGGGCAAACAAACACGGGGCCCACACGAACGTGACCCAGGATACAAGGAGGAACCGACTGATGACACAGACTTGCCATGCATACCCATACACATAAGCAGATGTTAGAGCTCTAAATTAAGAGGTATTGGTTCGTAAATTGGCCAAAATACTTAAGCCTGCAAGCCGCGATCAAGGCTACTGGTTGTCTTGCAGGTCCCTACACTAGCAAGACAACTGACCCCAAGCTGCAGGGAGAATGGCAGGACCCTACCTAATAAGCAAGATGATTGCCTCAATAAAGGCGGCCTGACGCTGGAACCTCGGTCCTGACTATCCCTTATGGGTCAATACATGGAACCAAAACAGACCGGCACACAGAACACAAATCACACAGCAACACACTAGGGTTAGCATGCCAGACACACAACCACATAGAACAGGACAGTTCACTCCTCATGTCTAGCCAACTGCACAGACATACAGAACATGATGCTGTTCACACCATATACACAGAACAGGGCTAGCCACACCTGATGTCTGGCCACCTGCACAAACACTGGACTAGCACCTTATTATACTATCCACACCTGATGTCTGGCCACCCGCACAGACATACAGAACATGACACTGTTCACACCATATACACAGAACAGGGCTATCCACACCTGATGTCTGGCCACCTGAACAGACACTGGACTAGCCCCTGTTCACACACATAACACATGTACAGGGATGCAAAACCAACAAACCCTAGAGTGAAGGGAAACCAGATTCCTCTTACAGAGAGAGGATATTTATCTGCAGCTAGACCAGTGGTGATCAGCTATCAGGAGAACACCAGACCCAGTCAGCTCAATCATTCTACACCTGTAGGGCTGTGCTGCTAGAAACCATGTGGTACAACAGATCCCAGCCAGCACAACTCTAACAGAAGAGCTGCTGTGATGGCAGGTACAGATTTACGGACCACTGCTGTGAATGCTGTCGAAGCAGGGAAGGCTAGAGATCAACTGAAGCTACTCCAGAGGAGCATTGTTACAAGGACATTGCCAACAGGGGGTGTGATAGTCTGCAGACCTGAAAGTGAGCATCATTGCAGAATCGTCAAATCCAGGAAGACATCAGGACAATCATCTGGATTTCTGTGGACCCGCGGTTGAGGAACGCTCCTGATTCCAGATCAGCTAGAAGCTGTCAGAGCCAGTACCACCATGCAACTAATGTAAATGAGGCTGGCCTCCATCAAAACTGATCAGTGTGCACACAGCAAGGACGTGTTAGTTAGGCAGCAGTACCAAATACACGGGCCATAGGGATTTACCCGGGCTTGTTTGTCAATGGGTCCTTCACATGCATATATAGTTTAAGGATACCACAAAACATGGAGGACTATTCCTTTTGTAGTAGTGCAGTACACAGAAGGGCCTGTAGAGGACCAGAGACAGGACTTCTGGTGCAAGGGTTAACCAAGGGGTGGAGCAGGAACGAGATAAAAAGCCAGTTCCTACCAAGAGAGAGGGAGAACCAGCGCAGCAGAATGAGGTGCTGCAGGCTGGTGGCCTGGAAAGGCAAGAGGTTGACAGGGTGACGCCCCTAACCTCAACACCCAGGTGGAGTGTGTATATATGGACTTTATGTTGTACGGAAGTATGTTATCTGGACTCTGTTAGGTTGTTGGTGCCGTGAATAAAGACTGGCAGGAGCCAGGAGAGTGTTTCTATACGGCTGGTGCCCATTCCGGTCTAGAAGTCAGCGATCCCGCAGGCAAGAGTACCCCCCTTGCCACACTTTGTTGACAGACTCCGCTAATTAATCTGCACTTCAGAGTTCCAGTTGCTTTATTAAGTCCAATTGTTCTACTGATATTGTGTGTTGCTGACATTGTAACTGTCCTATATAATATGTTACCTATTATACTTTACAAGTGTGTCTACAGTAACATTGGCAAGCCATAGGCAGCCCCACGGGACGGAACCGGCGCTGCTTGTTACTTTTGTACTCCCTTGTTACTCCCTACTGTAAGTACACCACCCAGCCCGCTCACTCCGATCGGCTAACACACTCAGACTAAACACCCCTGTAATACGAGCCTCACATGTTTGCCTACAGGACTTCACTAGAGCTGCACCCATCCTCTGGAACGCTCTACCCCAAGGCATCCGGACAATTCCCGATGCACGAAATTTCAGACGTGCCTTAAAAACGCACCTCTTCAGGGAAGCATACCAAATCTCCTGACCTAGTCCCTCGCCCCTCCCTATGGTGCCCCACCCTGTTTGCCTTCTAATAATTGATCTGTACATAATATTTCCTATTGCCTGTGTTCCCCACCCCCTGCACCTCCTGTACCACCCCCAACCCATTTGTGTCTAACCCAATGTACCTCACATTGTAATTGTTGTATTGTTTTGCATTTATCCATGCCTGAAAGCGCTGCGGAATAAGTTGGCGCCATACAAATAAAGATTATTATTATTATTTGTTTTTAACTCTTATATGGTTGAAATAAAAACAATTGTCGTCGGCATCGTCTCTTGTGTGCAAATCATCAGCCGCAACATCTTCTCCATGCAGAGTCTAGGCTGTTCTTCCACATGTCACCTCATCAGAGACCTTGTGGATAATCCCTTCACTCACTTGTACTGCATGACGGCGCCCCCTGTTGTTGGGACAATGACCTTCTAAACAGTTCATATATCCCATCGAAAGAGCAATTGGAAAAAAACTTGTAGATTTTGTATTTGCTGGAGCCAATGTTAATGGCTGGTAAAGCATGGAGTTCGGGGTAAGAATCCCATCATCCTCTGCCATTGTCTAACCAAGAAGTGTTGTGACAGGGAAAGCAATGAGCCATTTAAGAGCTCTATGGGAAGCGTCTGCACTAGTTACACCAACGCCCCAAACCACAAGTCAGCTGGAAACAAGTGCTGCTTCTGTGAGTACTGCATTGACAGCAGCTGTAGGACGGTGCAGGTTATACTGAAGAGTCACCATATAGATCTGGTATTTATATACGTCTTAAGTCAAGTAAATGTTTACCAAGATCTCGTTTCATGGAAAGATGAGGGAAAACTCTGTAGGCTTACTAGTGGATAATACAATTAAGTAGAAATAGCCATGCAAGTGAAATATAAAAAAGGGGAAACATTCGTAAAAGTTTTTTTCCCCTTTACACAATTTATTAAATGTTGCAAAAAAAGTAAATAAAAAGTAGAGAAAAAACCCTCCATATAATTTGTGAAGCCGCATCCATAATAACCATCATATAAAATATTACATCTAGCAAAAATACCAAAAAACAGGGAAAAAAGTCATCCAAAAGTCCTATGTACTGTACAACTAATGGTGCCCAAAAACTACAAGTCATCCTGCAAGAACAAGCAGCCACACGGCTCAGCTGATGGAAAATAACAATGCCCTGGACTCGGAAGGAAGAAACACGCAAAGATAAAAGTGCTTCTATAAGGGCTTATTCAGGCGACCGTATATCGGCCGCGCATTCACGCCGGCCAATATACGGCTTCCCTCTCTGCAGGGGGAGGAGGCTAGAAGAGTCGGGAGCAGTGCTCTGAGCTCCCTCCCCCTATCCACCGACTCTCCAGCCCCTCTCCGCCCCTCTGCACTATTTGCAATGAGGGGAGGCGGGACGGAGGCGGAGCTAATTCCTGGAACTATTAGGGATGGGATCCTGATAGTTAGTAGGATGCGGTCAGTCCAATAACCATCAGCATAGGTAGCGGCCATAGAAATGCTTCATTGTAAAAAGGAGAAAATAATGGACTGTGGGGGCGACGCTTCTAATGTAAACTGCAGAAGAGCAAAGGGATTAACTCAATTGCTTCTTTAAATGATATGCAGCATAAATAACGCGTTTCGGGGACGCAGCCCCTTCTTTAGAAATGGACAGGAGGAAATACAGGGCGGAGCAGGACATGAATATCCGGTTACATCACTGTATTTCTGTCTAGCCATTTCTGAAGAAGGGGCTGCGTCCCCGAAACGTGTTATTAGTGCTGGCTATAATGCAATTAATAAAGAACAAACTGGATTAATCGCTCTGCTTTTCTGTTCTTTACATTACAAGCGCTGCACATGCAGTCCAATATCTTCTCCTTTTTACAATTAGGCATGTCAGTTTAAGGGCTTTTCATAGGAGCGTAAATATGTAGCCGTGTGAAAGAACCTCCGCCTGTTCTATCTCAGTGCCTATTGTGCACTGCAATAGCTATTGAAATCAATGGGCGTGCGTAAACACACAGGAAATACGCAGGAAACCTATGCACTCACCGCGGACCCGTAAAACGGGTGGGATTTGCCTATTGGCATAAAAAGATTGCCGATAGGCAAGAGTGTATTTCGGCCGATGAATACGCTGCATATTCAGAGACTGGAATCCACTTAGACCTGTGTGATTGCACCCTTACATGCCACCAATGACTTGCCGTAGCAGGGATATCAGTGAAGTCAACACATCATCACCGCCGGTGGGACGACCAAGCGCCACGACATCCGTGAGCCGACCGTCTGAAAGCAGCGGTCAAGTATGAGATTTCCATGTAAATCCATAGAAGGATAAATCCATCCAACTTCCCTCGCACACGTGTACTGAGGCGGCCGATGCATTCTGCTAGGACCTAACAAAGTAACTGGGTAGATTGTGTTTACACATTAATTCACACTGATAGCAGTCCGGGGCCGACATGTACACGCAGTGCATAGGAGACCCTGTACACGCCGCCAGCAGACATCTGAGCCAAAACAACCTGTAAATCATGGTGTAACTGCTGACCCCCCTCCACCTGCTCTCACTAATAGAGGGGAGCCATGTCCGGGATCCCTATTACTACAGCAGTGCTGCCGCTCCACAGAGGACTCTGGACAAGGCTCTACATTTAGGAAATAGGCTGCATTGTTGAGGTTGGCCACAAGAGGGTGCTCTAATACAAGCAGAGGCTATTGTAAGCAGAAAGGTCTCAGAGAGGAGGAGGGCCAGCAGCCATGAAAGGGGTAGATGGTGTCATTGTGTGACATAGCGGGGCTCAGAGCAGCAGCCCCCGAGGCACAGGAAGAGCATCATGGACTGTGAGGTGACAGAGGCCATGGTGGAAGGTTAGTAGGCCACAGCCCTGCCGACAAGAGTGGCTCGAGGGGTCCCAGCGTCTGAGGAACACCCAGGGGGCCCTCATAACACGGGGCAGAAGATGTCACACCATGCAAGGAGTGGGAGACTCAGAAGAAGGTGACATCTCCATGGACCTGTATTCGGCGATAGTGCCATGGATTCAGATGTGACCAAGCTGCAGGTCCAACGACTATGGGGCCATGGTGGACTGCTGTGACCGGGGCACTACCTTCCTGAAGGGATTACAGATATGAAGGCATTACACAACATTGGCGGACTACCGGTCTACATGAGGGACTGATGTTTAGTAGTAGCAGAGGAGATGTGATGAAGCAATGCCATGTGCCTGTGTGTAGACATTGTACCGGGGTAACTAGGAGCGGGGTTAGGCACCAACCAGAGGTTACGTGGATGTCCTTTTACACCTACGTTGCATTAAGATGACACGAAGCTCCTAACTTGGTGACGTACTCCGACTCCTCCGGCTACATTGTCGAGCAGCTTCTGATCAGCTGGCTCGGTGAATAAGCTGCTGAACAGAAGCAACTCCCTTAAGGCTCATTCACACGAGCGTATGCATATGTCGGTCCGTGCATGCGCAGTATATTTAGGGGATGAAATACACTGTAGCGCTGCGGTTTCCTGCCTATCAGCACATCACATGAACAAACTTATTGACATGAATGGGTTCTGTTGCCAGCGTAATACACGGTGTATCTGCACTTGTGTGAATGAGCACTTACTGCATGAGAGGCACATGCCCGGCTGGCCCCCAGCTACGCGTATCATGGTGTCACTCGTGTGTAGCGTTGTCACTCTTACGCTTATCTACATTTGCCCCAATTTCTGACGTCTTTGCACTTTTATCACAATGTATCACTTTTATTATTATATACATTTTGCTGATTCCCGGTGTTACATCTCTTCGTTAATACGGTTATTAGCGAGAATACTGAATTGTGGGCTCTAATTTTTCAAGGGTGCGAATGGCCTCAATTAACGGACAAAATAATTGATATACGATTAATATAAACCGTGGATTCTTCTGGGCGCAAAACAGCGCAAAGAACAGAAAAGTGTTGTATAATTAATATAAATTGGAGGTTATTCAAATTAGAAAGGGGCCCACAGGTTACGGTTTCTTTCTCTTGCTTTCCTCTTCCTCCTCTGGACTCCACTGCACATTTGCTTCTTTGCCTCTCCACTCCCCCTACAAACGTCTTTCTAGATTAATTTATTTTTTTCCACAAGTTGGCTACACTGATGGGCACTGAGTCGGTGGCCAGGCGATCGGAGTCACATGATCGTGGCCAGGCGATTGGAGTCCCATTAACGTGGCCAGGCGATTGGAGTCCCATTAACGTGGCCAGGCGATCAGAGCCATGTGATCGTGGCCAGGCGATCAGAGTCACGTGATTGTGGCCAGGTGATCGGAGTTATATGATCATGGCCAAGCGATTAGAGTCACATGATCGTAGCCAGGTGATTGGAGTCCCATTAACGTGGCCAGGCGATCAGAGCCACGTGATCGTGGCCAGGCGATTGGAGTCACAGGATCGTGGCCAAGCAATCAGAGTCACATGATCGTGGCCAGGCGATTAGAGTCATGTGATCATAGCCAGGCGATTGGAGTCCCATTAATGTGGCCAGGCGATCAGAGCCACGTGATCGTGGTCAGGCGATCAGAGTCACGTGATCGTGGCCAGGCGATCGGAGTCACATGATCGTGGCCAGGCGATTGGAGTCACATGATTGTGGCCAGGCGATTGGAGTCATATGATCGCAGCCAGGCGATCTGAGTCACATGATCGTGGCCAGGCGATCAGAGTCATGTGATTGTGGCCAGGCGATCTGAGTCACATAATCATGGCCAGACGATCGGAGTCACATGATTGTGGCCAGGCAATCGGAGTCACATGATTGCGGCCAGGCGATTGGAGTCACATAATCATGGCCTGGCGATTGGAGTCCCATTTATGTGGGCAGGCAATCAGAGACACGTGATCATGGCCAGGTGATCGGAGTCACATGATTGTGGCCAGGCAATCAGAGTCATGTGATTGTGGCCAGGCGATCTGAGTCACATGATCGTGGCCAGGTGATCAAAGTCATGTGATTGTGGCCAGGCGATCAGAGTCATGTGATTGTGGCCAGGTGATCTGAGTCACATGATCGTGGCCAGCCGATCTGAGTCACATGATCGTGGCCAGGCGATCAGAGTCATGTGATTGTGGCCAGGCGATCTGAGTCACATGATCATGGCACTGGTGAGTCAAGCACTGCATTCACAGGCCCAATTGATGCCCAATGCTAACGGCCGGTCACAGGGCTGCATCACTAGCATAACTAGTGTCATGCATGGTCATGTGACTGGGGATAATGGATTGCCATGACAACTGGGCTTCCTGCACATTTTAGCAGAAGGTCGCAGGCACCAGTTAGTTTATTACTAGTATAATGTAGGGTACAGATGGTATTTTACAGCTGTGCCCTGGCTACTTGATATAGTGCTGGGGAGTCACCCTGGCACCATGACACCCCTGAAGACAACTTATGACACAACACTGAGAAGAAGAGGATTCTGCCCTTAAAGACAATAGTCTTAGCGAAGTACTTGTAGATTTGACTACTAGAATACACATTGTTCACCTTCTACACACAAATAGCTTCTCACCTTATTCTAGCCGTTCACTTTATTACTGCCTGTAAATTGACATTTGTAGCGGCATTCATACAGGTAAGAAGCTGCTCACTTGGTTATGTACGTAATGTATCGCTGCTTGTTAATTGACTATATGCACTGAACGCCCCCTTCATTAGAGACCCCCCTGCAGCGGTGCGCTGGACCTCTCTGGTCTGCAGACACGCAGGAATACATCATGCTATATATTCCACTGTGCAGGAATGTCGGCCCCCGCGGACAGGAAGCTTCTTGCCACTAACTAGATGGAGGTGCTCTAAATAGCTGACGGTAAGGGCTCTTCGCTTCACATGGCACACCTTAATCCTGTCAGCAGGAATCTGGCTTCATCAGACCAGGTGATGTTTTTCGGCTGCTCAGTGATCCAATTTTTCACTCTTTTACCCTCTGGACTCTCGCCTTACGCAACGATGACGCTTGAACTGGTCACCTGCGGTTATAGGTTCATGCTAGTTGGAGCAGCAGCGTTGGAGGGAGCTGTCATTTCCTTCAGTGTGCTCCACCTGTTTGCCACAATGTATCTTGGCATCATCTTCTGACCCCTTGTGTTGACAAGTAGTTCAAGTTAAAAGGATCCCCTTCTCGATCTACTCTCATCACCGTTGCGTGAGAAAACCCAGTAGGGTCGGCAGTTGGTGAAGTCCAGCAGGTCTAACACTATTCCAGTATGGATGCAGTGCTGCTCCCCTGGTGTAATCCTGCATGATGGGGTCACATGTCTAATCGTTAAGGCCAGGTGTCTCTAATGAAGAGGCCATTCAATGTATACTCCCACATATATGTGCTATTTGATTTCATTCTGTTTTAATGCTTCCATCCCATTAATCATGTGGCAGCAGATAATGCGATGTTCTACGTGTTGTTGGGATGGAGCGGTACATCCGGTCTTACTGCTATACCGGACGCTGCGGTTTGTAGCATTATTCCATTATTCTGTCTACCAACATAAAGCATACATTGTAATGGCAGCGATCTGATAGGAAGGATATTCACCTCTGTTGAGGGAGGCAGAGCTATTGATTTCTCCAGTAATAAAGGAAGACTCCGATTGCTTTCTCACCGTGTCATTCCACATTCTACGGATTCGGCTCTGAAAAGAAACAAACAATTCAATTAGAATCTGATGATGAGTCCTGGTCCTGAAGAGGACCTTCCCAGGAGCTTCTCTGGGCACTTTTCCTGATGATTTACTATTTGGATTTTGAAACAGTTTTCACATGTGCTATTTTTTTTTACAAAATGTCTGCAAGTGAACACAGCCTTGGGGAAGATTTAGGCCTGAAAAGATATTGATGAGGATTAGAGATGAGCGAGCCCTAAAATGCTCGAGTCCACATTATTCGAGTCGAGCTTTTCGCAAAATGTGAGTGCTCTACTTGAGTAACGAACCCAATTGACTACAATGGGAGACTCAAGCATTTTTGTATGGGGGACGCTGGGAGCCAAGCTTTTTTCTTCTAGGTTCATCTCTCTCTCCCCCCTGCCTGCCAGACAAAAAATTTGCCAATGACGCGCGCTGCGTCGCGGCGAAGAGGGGCCAAAACAGGCACGTCACAGCGGGGAGGAGCCAAAAACCGGGGCGCGGTCAAACAAGGCTTGATGCTCGTTCGAGTAACGAGCACCATTGTGTACGCTAATACTCGAACGAGCATCAAGCTCGGCAGAGTATGTTCGCTCAACTCTAATGAGGATAGGTCACACATATCAGATTGGTTGGGCCCCCCAATAATCAGCTGTCTGACGTGGCCAGGTACTTGGCATACACAGAGCATTCATTTCATAGTAGCTGTGCTTGGTATAGCAGCTCAATCCCATTCATGTGAATGAGACTGAGCTCCTCATAGGCCGGATGAGCATGATGTCAGAGACCAGAGAAGAGGCCATGGGGATCACCTGACTGGCAGCACTCCCCCGAACAGTGGATGCCCAACAATCAGATATTTATGACCTATCCTGAGAATATCTTAGTCCCAGAAATCCCCGTTGATGTTGTAGTAGAGAGCCAAATTACAACCACACTGCAGGAAAAGTGTGGATCTACTCTTTTTAATGGGTTTTACAGTCAAAACAGTAATCATGGTAAAAGTGTGGGAAAAAAAACACAAGAAAAAATGAATCTGGAAGTATTATTTTTACAATTGCAATATTTTTGCCAAAATTACCAAAATAGCTGCAAAAATGGACAAAATCATGAAAATACATTTATATATATATATAACTGAAAGGGGTTGTCTTATTATTACACATTTCTTTTCTCTGAAAGCTTACATCACACATTTTTGTGTCTAGATATTGCTATTATATTGCTTGTTATCGTGAGCCATGGTTTTCTTTCGAACGTCTAAGGGGTCTTGCGTCGGTGAACAGACATGCTCAGTAGCTCAGTCCCACCACTCACATAATCATGCAGTTAAGTGGAACAAAATGGAAAGAAAAGCAATGGCACCATTTTTCAGGGGATTCAGCTTTTGCAACATGCATGGTGCGGTCTAAGTGACATGCTAACTTCATTCTGTGGGTCGCTACCATTATGACAATACTATGGTTATAGAATTTTATTGTTTTACTACTTAATTAAAAGCTATCTTACTGAAAAAAAATGTCTACATATTGAGAGCCCCAAAACGTTTACCTTTTCCCTTCCATGGGTGGGGGCTCGTTTTTGTGAGATGAACTGCAGTTTTTATTGCTACCATTTGTGCGCACATATGACTTTTTGACAACTTGTTATTAAATTGTTATTAAGATATGGGATGACCAAAAAAAACAACACATTTCTGGCATTATGCTTTTATTCTAACAGCAATCCCCCTAGGAGATTAATAATGCAATAATTAGACAGCTCAAACATTCTGGAAGCAGTGATACCAATTATGTTTATGTGAAAGTATTAAGAGTATCTATGTTACATTTGTTATTCAAAGGGTTAATATAGCTTAGTCTGAAGCACTTAAACCAGCACAAACCTGAGTATATTTAGTAGCGGGAGACCATTTTTGAGCATTTCCTTGAGACCATATTTAGTCATTGTATCCCCATTCTTGTACATTTATCAGATTAAGATAATAAGCAAACATCACATTATGTATTCCTTCATCAATGTTAGACTTTGTAAAGTTATGGTCCTTTTCTACAGCAATGGGGTGCAATGTGGGGCATTGTTCACTGCAATTGGACTATTATACCTTTCTTTGGTCTACTTTTCGCAATAAAAACTCCTGTGATTGAGCTACTTTGGAGCTTTGGAGCAACACTTAATTGTTCCATGTTGTATTCTCATGCAGTGAGCCGTACAAACTATTGGGCAAACATGCTTGATAAGTCTTTGATACCACTTGAGTATCACTTAAATTAAGGGATTACTCCAACATTTTCTGGTGGAGAATGCGGGCATGTGAAATGTTCTGACAATTGTCAAGGTCTCCAGACAGTGGACCTCAGGCAAATACAAGTTGGCATGGTAAAGCAAGGCCATTGTTTCTTACACAACTTGGCATCTACCTACTGTATTGGAAAGGTACAGTTTTTACTTCTACTTTACTTGCCAGATCATCAACCAGAGTATTTTGTATACGTGAACTAGCTGTTCATTTGCAGTGTGAGATTGCCATACAAAAAAGGTTATTTGAGCTGGAAAGTAGCGGCTGTTTTCAGTGACCCTGTGGGCCCTGACAGACAGACTGCTAGGATAGTGAGAACTCACTTATGTCTGGTGAATCTGCATGTTCTTTTGCTCTGTGCTCAAGGGAAAGATTTTGATTGGGTCATATGAAATAGTGTATGCACTCCAAGATAGATAACTAGACTTATTTGAAATCATAGAGGAATGCATGTGAATAACCTGTACAAATGAATGTAACATATTGTAAGAATGATTTGCACTGGATAGATGTAAATTGCGTTGAAGGTTTCAATGTCATACTGGTAGTTTTGTGTTTATTCAGTCTGTGCATTTGTTAGAGTTGTTGTAGATCAGAGAAAGGGCTACTCAACCACCAGATTGTTGTAATAAGATTTAGGGATTCCGACTAATGCATCTAAAGACTTCAGGGAGGTTTCCATTATGACGCTGCCACACAGCCTATTTAGGATGGGCATCCTAAGTAGTAAATATCCAAAATATACAGGGGAAAAAGAGAGATGACCATGGTGGAAGTCATGCTCAATCATTCTGGCAAATGGGCGCTGCTGAAGTGCCAAAAGATATTCAAAAAAGTGGGTATGCCAAAGCCAAGATGTGTGGATAAGGGAAAGTAGAGAAAATTTGAGAAAGAATGTAAAGGTTGGATAGTAGATCATAACTTAAAGAAAGAAGTGGATGGGTGGATTAAAGTGTCACAGAAATAGTGTGTCGGAGGTTACAAACAAGTTGAATTGAAAGGATGTTTTATATACAGTGACTTAAAATTGACTGATACAAAAGAGGTCATAGAGAATGGAGCAGCTCCGCTGGTGTGGCCTTGGCCCTAATTGTATGTCTTCCACTGACTTCTCATCACAAAATAATGATGCAACAGAGCTAAACTTGTACTAACTGTGGCCCACAGAACCATCAATGCTAACTATTAAATCAACTGTCATGTACTCTTCTCAGGGGGACAAAGCCTTCCAATCCCTGCATGGTCACAGCAACTAGAGTAGTACAAGGATATGCAGCAGCAAACGGACAAAAACCACAGATAGTTTTAAGCCACACTGCTTATAAACCCTGGACACTAACAGACCATATGACCTTGATTAAGGGGTTGCCTGATCCCTATGGGATTTGCTACATAACTGCAGACTATTCAAACAAGATACACTGCTACCATGGCTGACTTGATTTCCCTGGTTTTGGCTTACAGAGATGATGGGTCATTGTTGTCACAAATAGAGCCAAATTGCCCATAATGTGGTGTGGGTAAACAAGAGAATGAAAGAACTGAGCAGTCAGGAAAGAATTTTGTGCAGTGTGTACAATGTTGGGCTAAGAAAAAGTTCAGACTGGAGAATTTTAAGTGCGTAAAAAACAATAGAGCACCTTAAAATAAAAGTCTTCCCTGTGTGACTAGCCCATGGGATATACCTGGTTTGGGGAAAAGTGTAATCAAAAGGTGGAAAGTTGTGAAACTATTAAGAGTCACTGTATTATACTTGTTATTCAAAGATTTAATATAGCTTAATATGAAGCACTTAAAACGTCACAAACCTGACTGAGCTAATCTTAGGAAAGGGGGATTCTGAGCATTTCCTAGAGACTATAGTTAGAAATGGTATCCACATTTTTGTACTCTTATCAGATTAAGATAATGTAAGCATTATGTGTTCATTCATCAGCGTTAGACTTTGTAGTGATTTGTTACTTTTCTAAAGCAATGGGGTGTGGCTTGGAAAGTTGTCCACTGTGATTGGACTATTATAGCTTTCTTTGTTCTGTATTTTGCAATAAAAACTCCTGTGAGTGAGCTACTTCTTCAGGAGAGCTTTAGAACGACACCTAATTGCTCCATATATACATAACATAGGGTAGGGGAAGACATGAACTGAGCTACAGAAAATGTCAAGGTAAAATAGAGGAAGCAAAAGATGGGACAAAGAAAAAAACAAAACAAAATTCAGTGCAAATAATAACAAAAGGTTTAACAGAAAAATTATAAATGAATGGATTTAGATAGTGGCAAAACATGAGAAGCAATTTATACATGGTAGTGGTTATAGTGTAATAATAGTAAAACATAGTAATAGTGATATCAGCATGACTAGTATCAAGAGGGCACAGTAAGGGTGGGTTCACATGGGGCGGAATTGCTGTGGAATTGCACAGCCAGCCAAGTGGACGAGATTTTGCAAGAATCACGTCCACACGCTGCGGTCAAGCTGTGCGGAAACGGACATGCAGCGCAGAATTCAATTCCGCAGCATGTCAATTCTTTTCTCATTTCCACTGCAGCCTCTCTCCTCTCTATGGGAAGCAAAAGCTGCAGCGGAATCTAGCAGGTTTTCAGTGTGGCCATTCTGCAAGAATTCCGCTGGAATTCCGTCCCGTTTGAGCCCAGCCTTGTAGTGGAAAACATATAAATAAAGAATAAATAAGACCCAAACAATTAATAAGAACAGAGACAGTGGATTATGACAATAAGATCTGTAAGCATAAAAACTAACAAATAGACAATAAAAATAGGAGACGATACAATTACTGAAAGGTAAATGATGACTATTCAGACCATATATTAACTAATGGATAAAAAATGAAATAAAATACATAGTTGTAATAAAAAATATTACAACGGGCAAAAACATTACTAATAATGAAAACATTGTTAAAAATGGTAACAATGGGATGAGTCTTGTGAAACTGAAGTGGATGGGGTGTAAAGGGCTGTGACAACAGGGGGTTACTCACTCACGGGGATCGCCATCTTCTTCCATAAGATGGTTGGCACCACTCGCACATAGACTCTGAACAACCGGATTCTTCAAATCTCTGGCATCTGCCAGCATTATTGCACACAGCAAAAGGTTTACAGTATCACACACTGCATGTACACCGGAAGACAATCAACATCTGGGTTTCCAACCCCCAGTGTCCTTGTCACTATACCCATCTGGGCTGTCTAGGGGATTTTCTTCCCTGTCAGTCTCATGACAGACACAGTCTAGTTCTCACTGGACCTCCAGCTTGCAGCTCCTGAAGCTGCCTCAGCAACCTTTTCCCTCTGGGTGTGGCAGGAACCCATACTTTTATCTTTCTTCCTGCCACGCCCACAGGTGTTCTCTCCCATTGGTTAACACCTGAATTCCTGTCTACAGTCCTCTAGAGGCCATTTTGTGCACTGCATTTCTACATATCCCCCTCCACCCCTCTGATAAAGGTCGTAGGACTAATCACAGCCCTCGACCCTCCAGTGTCAAAACTCCAGACTTGGGGATCTCTCTCTCTCTCATTTTTACTAAAACTTTTCATGTTCCTTAACTGGCACTTTCCTAGATGCCGTCTCTTTACCTTGAATCTCTTGCCGAAACTCATCTCTCTTATGCTCTCACTCTACTGCTCATTCCTGAACTTCCATTGCCTTCAGTTGCTTCTCTTCAGGTCCTTGTGTAGAGTCTGTCTCTACTAATTCTGTTTTGCTATTTTCTGCAACTTCTTTCACATTATTCTCTTCACACAGCTTCTGGGGCCTCTTTTTCAGTCTGTGCTTCTTTAGTCGATTTCTCAGTTTTAGCAGCCTTACCTTCTGCCTTCTTTTGCACACAACTCTTCACAAACTGTTCAAGTATAGCGCCCAGCCTACCTACTAGAAAAGCAAGTGATCAAACTTCTTCTGTTTCTTCTCCAAGTTGGGCACAATCTGACGTTGGTGATCATGCTCCACAGTAATATCTTCTCATTCCTGCTGAAGACTTGTTTTAAACTTCCCAAGTTTATCATAAGCAGCTGCTTTTTCTTTGTGGCTTCTAATTCTCTTCGAATTTTTCTCTTCTGCTTCTCAACAGAATCCAAGCACTTGGTATTCTCCTCTACTTTCTACTTCATACCCGCAACCATATTCTGGAGTATCAAAATCTGCTTGGGCAGGTTTTTCTTCATTTTGGCATCATCTTCTAACTGCTGACAGAATACATTTCTCACATCTTCATTCTCCTTAAGTGTGCACTAAGGCCAAGCCTCTATTGTGTCTCTTGCACCAGTTTCTGAGACTCTTGGATCTGCAATTCCATTTCCACTTGCAGTCTATTTGCCTTCTCAGACAGCTCTGTAACCTGTCGCCTTCAGTGATTTTTACTTGTAGCTTTTGAACCTGCGCCTCTACTTTTTCTCTTGTCTTCAGAGTCACTCTTGTCTTGGATAAGTACCGTTATCTTACTGTTCAACTCTTTGCGCTCACTTTTCAGAGCCTGTTTAGTTTGCTCTATGGGTTCGGTCAGTTCCTCCACAACATGAGCATGTTTCAGTTAAAGCTCCTGGAACTGAGCTTCATATAGCCTTCTCAGCTAAGCTTTTCTTCAACTGGGGCACCTCTTGTTCATGGACCAATGAATGGGAAAGTATCCAGCACTCATAAGGATACAGTGAGTGAAAATGACTTACTCAAGGGGATATGTCTCCTGTCCTCAAGACTTCCCTAGTATGGAACAATGCAGCTAGTGGATGAAAAAAGTTTCAGATGTTTTATTAAATCACACTCGAACAGAGCGAGGAGAGGTCCATGGAGTACAACAGAGGGTATGCAACGCATTTCGGGGTAGAGACTCCTTTTTCAAGCATAATTAGTGTGAACAAAAGGACTCATATAGTGGGCTAAATGCAGCCGGTTTCTATGATGGTCGCGTCCAGGTGACGTGTCTCAGGGTCAGCACACCCGGATGACGTCACATGGCACCAGGGGACCACTGCTGATTGGCTGGAATCGGCACACGTGACGGGGGTGGAGCTACGCGATGACGCGTAGAAGGGGGCGGAGCCAGAATGCCGCTCGTGCCAGGCCGAACAGATGGGAGAAGACCCTTCTGCGCAAGCGCGTTTAATCGGGAGATTAGACGCTGAAATTAGATGGAGCCATGGAGACGGGGACGCCAGCGCAGGGAAGGTAAGTGAATAACTTCTGTATGGCTCATATTTAATGCACGATGTATATTACAAAGTGCATTAATATGGCCATACAGAAGTGCTTAACCCCACTTGCTTTCGCGAGACAACCCCTTTAAGAGCAATGAAACTAGAAACATTTGGAATATGGCTGATTGGAATGAAGTAAAACTAGAGGTATACACCATAAATAAGACATGAATTATCTAGGATCAAAAATATCATATTTTTTCAAACATTTCTTTAAGACGAAAGATCCAAAACATTACCAGGTTCTACCTTCTCTACTGGGGTCACTTTCAAGGCTGTGGCATCCTTGTTATGAAAATACGTGAAATGCTTAGACACACCTTGTTTAAGGTACTCATAAAATATTAAACTAAAGCTTGTTGATCCATGTCCTTAGAGCATTGGTAGTTCTGCCAATGTATCTGAGATGACCATGACACTCAATCAAATACATTACATATGAAGAATTGCAAGTAAGAGAATGTTTAAGTCTTATTGGGGGGTTTCCTGGGGAAATAGAGATACTGCGTTGAATCACTTGACAAAATTTACATCTTTTGGATCCACATCTAAAAAGTTCCTGTAGGGCCACTAGAAGGAATATTCATACTGGTGGAAGATGTGGAAGAAACAGTAGGTGGAGAAGAGGGAGCTAGGATATTCTTTAGAATTGTGTTCCTGTGAAAAAATAATCCTTGGTGTTCTACAAATGTCATGGCCAAGAAAGGGATCTCCCCTAAGAATATCCCAATGCTTTCTTAAAATTGTTTTCAATCCAGAGTGCTGTGTGTTGTAACATGTAATAAAAGCCATTTTAAAAATAGAATTTCTGTTTTCTCTTGCTCATGGAGTGCTTCCTGGGCCTCTTTGAAGTCCAGTATATCTTCCAAGACCTTTGTCGAATTCCAAGTTTTCTTTGAGTTCACTTATCTGAGACTTCCCATTTTTCTTAGCTAATCGAATTTTCAACTCTGCCATTTGTGTTTGCATCTCTACAATTTGATTATGCAATTCTGTAGAATCTCCTTCTGACTTGCAACACTTCATCTCTAACCCTGGGCTCTCATTTTTTCAAAATCCTGTTCACGCTGTGTAGCTTGCTTTTCCAGACATAGCCTGAGATCAGCTTCATCCGATGAACCTATCTTAGGGTGCCCACCCACTGGCATTTGCGATTTTCGTGCGTGAAAAACGCCGCGTTTTCCGTGTGATTTTCGCGGCATTTTTTGCCGCGTTTTCGCGGCGTTTTCGCGGCTTTTCCATTAATTTCCATTGACTTTCATGGGTGCATTAGGAGAAAAATAAGGACACATATGCAACTGACAGTTGCTACGTTAAAAATCGCAACGCAACGCAAAAAAAAACACCAGTGGACAGGAGTACATTCAATTCTAATTGCTCTTGAGAAAAAACGCAAAACGCAAAGAAAAAAAAATCGCCAGTGGGTGGGCGCCCTTAATGATAAGTTTATCGCGGAGAATCCTGGTAAATCGCTGCATTTTGAGATGTCAGTGATATTCCTTTCATGTACATTGGGCTGCGCTTTCCATAGTTATCCTATGGAAAGCGTTCACTGCGTTGCCTGCGTATGGATTATCGCTGCGGGTAACATAGTGAAATATTGCCCGTGGACAGGAGGCCTAATAGTAATATGAGGGGATTGTCGTTGTAGTTTGTGAAATGCATTACAAGAAAATGGAATAATAATGAAACTAATTTGGAATTAAATCAATGAGGTAGAAGATAGTAATAAATGAAAAAATAATTAAAAATCCATCAGGGGAGGCGGAGCTATAACCGGCAAGCGAGGGGTTAAATAAAAAAGAGTGCCGAGCAGCGACATATTAAAAACTAAATAACTTGTAATATATGAACGGAGGGAGATCTGGGACTGATAAGGGAAGGGGTAAGATAAGGAATACATTACTGAGCGCACACAGACCAACTACTGAAGGTGTGATGTGCGGGTAATGAGGACAACTGATCTGGGAGGGCGGGGGGCGATGGTCCTGGGGGCTATTTCATGCAGTGTATGTGGAGCATTGTAAAGACTGCAGGAACATGGATGGAGGAAGGTGATATGTTGGACCTGGATTGGGATCCATAAAATGGGATAAAGAGGTATTTTGTGTGTAATGTGGAAGAGATGGGAAGATGTATTAGTATCAATATAATGACTATGGGGGGATGTAACTATTAGGAAATGTTTCATCTAATCAAATCAATGTGCATATAATACAATTTAAGAAATGTTTCAAAATAGTCAGGCAGGTGGAGTAAAATGATGAACGCGTTTCGGCACTATAGCAGGCGCCTTCTTCAAGCATTTAGCCTTCTAATGCTGCTTTTGTGCCGAAACATGTTTATCGTTTCACTGTTGTGCCCTGTAAGTCTTGGCACAACGAGCGTGGAGACGTATTCTGCACTCTCCAGCACTACTACATTGCACCCGCCTGTGGATATTTGGCCAGCATTGCCCATGCGCTCTCCTTGTTATCTTAACCTGGATTCCTGCAAGACTCTGGAAACACCTGATAATTTCAATGCTAATCATAAATTCGAGGTGCTAGCGTGTTTAATCCCATGTCAGGAACCCCATTAGACACCATGTAAATCCCATTTCAACATATATCTACTTAAGCCTGTGTATACTACTTTATATCAAGGCGCTGTCCCGCTTCTTCCTGTTATCTTTGGAAACAGAGTGTTAGGTGCCCTGTTCAGACACAATCTTCTGCTTCTGTGTCTGGCAAATATGGGTGTCGACCCATTTTCTCTGTTCCCTGAGCTTATGTTCACTCTCTTCCAGCACTCCTAGGGTTAATGACTTCTGGTCTCCTCTTCAGCTGATGCTCCTTTTCTAATCACCATCCTACATGGCTGCCCTGGGCCTTTCAGACCTTGCTGCAGTGTTGTTGAGAGTTTGTTCCCTTCACTTCATGTCCAGACGCTGCTTCGGCAGTTACCTTGCTACCTTGCGTTCTGCTTGCGTTCTGTGTTCTTTGTTGTGTACTCTGAGGTCTGTTGTTCCGTTGTCCGCTTCTCTGTTTATCCTTGTCCGCTTGTTCCTCCTTTGTCTCTGTACTCCCCAGTGTTGTTCCATCTTTGTCCTATGAGTGTTCTGGCCCGCCAAAGTAAGTCAGCGCCTAGAAGAAGACCGTGGGGTCGTCCTTATCGGGACGAGTGCTCTGCTTGTAGGCAGGGGTCTTCTTCTCATGGTTATCAGTTCAGGGCAAGACACCTTCCCTAGTTTCCATCCATATACGGGGCTGTTCATCTGGTATCTTACCTCTCACGCTGGGGTTGGCTGTCAGCTGTGCTGGATTGGATCTTCACTTACCCTGTAGGTTTACACAGTGGTTCTACATCCACAGTCCTTACACAGAGGGTTTAGTATTCAGATCCAGAACATTTCTCTCTTCTTGAGTGTTCCAAATCTTTCGTGGACATGTGGTGAGATCTGTTCCAGAGTTATTATGAAGGCATGAGAGATATGATAATATATAAGAGCCACTTGACAGGAGACACTATGATGTAAACCTCCATGTTAGATCTGTACATTGTACATCGTCACATACTGGCATGAGCATTGTCAGAAATATACCTACAAGGAACAATTTATAAAAGACCTGATTTTTTTATTTTTCTTTGTGGCAAAACTAGTGAATTCAGTTACTTTTTAGGAGGCACTTGATCATATCATAGAATGGTATAGTTAGAAGGGACCTCCAGGGTCATTGCCTACAACCCCCTGCTCAGTGCAGG
This sequence comes from Eleutherodactylus coqui, assembly GCF_035609145.1. Lineage (NCBI taxonomy): Eukaryota > Metazoa > Chordata > Amphibia > Anura > Eleutherodactylidae > Eleutherodactylus > Eleutherodactylus coqui. The sequence goes on from NC_089843.1 coordinate 224,372,015, forward strand.
ATCACTAAATCATCCCAGACAGATGTCTGTCCAGCCTCTGATCACTTCCATTGAAGGAGAACTGCCCACCTCCCGTGGCAACCTGTTGCACTCATTGATCCCCCTCCCTGTCTAATATCTAATCTGTGTCTCCTCCCTTTCAGTTTCATCCCATTGCTTCTAGTCTTTCCTTGTGCAGATGAGAATAGGGCTGATCCCTCTACACTGTGACAGCCCTTCAGATATTTGTAGACCGCTATTAAGTCTCCTCTCAGCCTTCTCTTCTGCAAGCAAAACATTCCCAGATCCTTTAACCGTTCCTCATAGGGCATGATTTGCAGACCCCTCACCATCTTGGTAACTCTTCTCTGAACTTGCTGCAGTCTGTTGATGTCTTGTATAAAGTGCGGTGCCCAGAACTGGACCCAGTGTTCCAGATGAGGTCTGACTAAGGAAGAGTAGAGGGGATAATGACCCCACGTGATCTAGACTCTATGCTTCTCTTAATACATCCCAGGATTGTGTTTGCCTTTTTGGCTGTTGCATCACATTGTTGACTCATGTTCAGCCTATAATCTATTAGTATACCCAAGTCTTTTTCACATGTGCTGCTGCTTAGCCCAATTCCTCCCATTCTGTATGCTTTTTTCATTTTTCTTGCCCAGATGTAGGACTTTGCATTTCTCCTTGTTAAATATCATTCTGTTAGTCGCCGACCACTGTGCAAGCTTTTCTAGATCTTTTTGAATACTCTCTTCCCCAGTGTTAGCTATCTTTGTGTTGTGGGCTAAAGAAAACTAAAAGACATCAAGCACCTCCTAATTTCTTTTCAACTATAGTAGGCTGCTACAAATACTGTATGAACATTAAGAATGGGGTAACCAGAGTTATACATGATCCCTACTACCGTGCTTTCTGATGCCATTTTTTGTATATGTTTTCTAGTATCCAAATCCAGTCATTTATCATTTTTATGTTCTAAAGTACAAGCATAGAAAAATCACAGAACGATGGCCAATAGAAGGAGATCATCAGTGCAGCGTTTGTCCGTTTCTTCTCCCCTCTCGCATGATGGCATCAAAGGTCTTTTACAATGGCAGATGTTTACCCGTTAACCAGCACTAACTGACATTGTGTCCATTCATGCTCCTGAGTGTCATTTACATGCTAAACCTATGATACAGTTTAACACTTAAGGGCTGCAGACGTTTGCAAGTAATCAGTTGTTTTGAAATCATCCAGGAACGGAGCGTTGTGCACAGCCGGCCGATTATAATATTGGAAGCTGGATGTGAGCGGGACACAGCCTGCCAAATCTGGAGCTAATAGAAGCGAAATCCGCCACTTCCGTGGATTTCAGGATATAAACAGAGTTTTATTTCAATTTCATGGATAAAAAACATCTTCAAAAAATGCGCTTCCGTGTTTCGATCAGAGTTCTTATTCATAGCAAACACAAAAGAACAATGAGGTAAACGGCCAACAACAGAATGACTTGCCCTATAGACCTCTGACCGGCGCTCACCGGACATACCCGAATAGAACACATCCGCACCTCGCTAGGCTAATTAGCCTTCTAATCCACAACGGTGTGAAGACACGCAATCTACCTCTAATCCCTTGTTTGCGCACAGATATGTTGTGCTGCCGCGACCGTTTTTGGCCAAACACTCGTCTGAATAAGCCCTTAAGGACACAATGAAGGTCCTCGCTGAACAATAAAGAAAGTGCATTTGAGTAAAGAAATGCTAAATTAGGGTTCATGTTTTCAACTGCATAAAGTTTGGAATTTGGCCGTATTAAAAATATTTAGCGCCATGATATGTAGTTCGGGATGTGAGGCTAAAAGCTCCTACAGCTGCGCAAAAGTCAACTCCAAGTTTGTATTCTGAGAACAAAGAAAACAAAACCCAGTAATGGGTGAAGGACGCCACAAGTGCGACTCATGAAGTGTGTCAAGCATGTGGTGAGGATGGCGGTGATGGGGGGGCATATAAAACATCTTAGATTTACTCGACCACCACATTTGTCGTTTCTTTATTCCCCGACAGAGCCTTGTGCCTCCGGCCTGTGGCAGGCGTATGTGTATCTGGGCACACATTTGCACTCCTTTTTTGCTGAATGGGCATGGTGTTTTTGCATGGGCATCGGCGTATTTTACTGCACTTTTTGCATACACAAGATTACGCACACCGATGTCCTCAGCCACTGATAAGGCCACTTACATTAATAGCGCTGAGTATTTACTGCGTTGACCGACGTGTCTGATGTTAGGATTCCCCAGGTTGGGAACTTTGGGTTTGGTATCTCTGGGGAGAGAGGGGGATGGGGGGAAAAAAATGGGCAACTGTAAGGGACAGAAAAAACTTTGATGACCAAAATGTGTGAAATATCCCTGCTGGTGCCTCCGTTCTCGATTTGTATTGCATTACATGAAGAGGCCCAATAAATGTTCCTTGGCCAATTAGTTTCATGTGTTCCAGCTGTGTTCTTCCGCATTCTGCGTGTGCTGCGGTGTGGCTGACTGGCGCACTCCATCCGTGCGCGTGACGAGCGCTGCTTTGTGTCACTCCTTCATCACCACCTCATTGGTCAGTATTGTCATCGTCCACAGGAGCCAGCGCCTCTTCATCTTCCCGTCAGAGGGCTGGGGGTTTGTCAGACAACTTGTATTTTCTACCGTCATTATAACAGATAACGGATTGTAGAACTTTTTTTTTAGGGAATTGGTGAAAACTGAAGATATTTGTTTCTGATATTTGTTTTTTGGTCTTCATTTTTGCGGCGTTCAGTCTGCAGACAACTCATGTGACCGCCTTCTTCCCGGGTCGCACCATTCGTATGGCACCAAGTTTATACACTTCTTTCCAGTTTTGTTATTTTTGAGATTTGCTTTTGAGTCGCTGCATTCATTTGTATTCTTCCATCGAGGAGCTCCATGAGGGCGTGTGATCAGTGGGAGGAGCTCCATGAGGGGCGTGTGATCAGTGGGAGGAGCTCCATTAGGGCGTGTGATCAGTGGGAGGAGCTCCATGAGGCGTGTGATCAGTGGGAGGAGCTCCATGAGGGTGTGTGATCAGTGGGAGGAGCTCCATGAGGCGTGTGATCAGTGGGAGGAGCTCCATGAGGGTGTGTGATCAGTGGGAGGAGCTCCATTAGGGCGTGTGATCAGTGGGAGGAGCTCCATGAGGGTGTGTGATCAGTGGGAGGAGCTCCATGAGGGCGTGTGATCAGTGGGAGGAGCTCCATGAGGGCGTGTGATCAGTGGGAGGAGCTCCATTAGGGCGTGTGATCAGTGGGAGGAGCTCCATGAGGGCGTGTGATCAGTGGGAGGAGCTCCATGAGGGTGTGTGATCAGTGGGAGGAGCTCCATGAGGGCGTGTGATTAGTGGGATGAGCTCTAATCTGAATTATCCACATTTAGGGAACATAAAGCTTTGGGATTGCTTTTAATTCCCCTGTTTTCTATAGGAAAGATGACTATAATCAGCAATTCGGGCGTGTTTTAATGGCGTTCATCATGCGGTATAAGTAATATGTTATATTAATTCTGCGGCCGCTGCGATAATGGAAATATCAAATTTAGATAGGTTTTTTTTGTTATTATTACAACATTTTGAAACTTTTAATAAAAGATGTATATATTTTTGTATCATTGCTTTTAAGCCCCTAACAGCTTCCTCTCTCTGTCAGCGGTGCTGCGGGAGGGGTTTGGGCAGGATAAGTTGGACTTTTTATTGGTACCGTTGGTTGATCCTTGAAACATCTTGATCCCATTTTGTGTTACATTTTGAGTTATTTTTGCCATGTTTTTGCGCGGGTTAAATATTGACAATTCTTTTTCTCCAGCTCATTATGAATGTGGCAATAACAGACGTGTGATTTTTTTCCCTTTTTTCTTTACATTCTTACAATACACTTATTATAAAGCCTATGAAGATCAGCCAGAGACTGCGCCTCAGAGGCCACCGCAGCTGGCAGACCGCGGACATGACTGCCGGGCTCAGACGCTCCGATGCACTTGGCAGCGGGCCGTCCGCTGGTCTGGCTGCCCCTGATTATACTGCGGCTCGCAGTCAAACACTTGCTGCCACAAATAACATATTTCTCCAACTATCATTGCTTACCTGGGTTGCAGAGGAATACCTTCCAGGCGTTTGAGAATTTGATGTCTTGGTGGAACCCACTGAGTTCTCCATACTTTTCCCACTACAGCAATGACTTCTTAAACATTTTCCATATTCTTTACGCACCTATAAAAAGCATCAACAAAGATATTTCAGATCATTTTGCACATATTAAATGTTGTTTGACAACGGGACAGATTTCTCCTACTGGCCTGAGCACATGGTCTCATGTAGCTCCTCATTCCACCAGTCCCATCATGACTCCCCCAGCAAAATGTCCCATTTTAGGACAATGATTCTTTGTATTCCGCAGTATTCTACAGGTCAGAGGGGTTCGGGAACAGCCGTGATCAGACCTTGCATATAATATCCCACTTATAACCTGAACGGTAGGTGTGAGCACCGAGACGGAATAGGGGGGACGGAGGAGGGATTTGCAGGAGTTACTGCAATTAGCAGCAATCAAAACTGTGTTGTGTCTTAAGTGGAGAAATAGAGGCGAGTTCTGTAAGAGTGTCACCCGTCTTGATCGGTCAGATGATAGAACTGCCCCAATTTTAACAAAATCTAATCGGATGAGAGGATCCAATTTTTATCGAAAGTCGTGGGAAAATCACATTTCCCATAGTACCTGCTATAGAGGTCAACGTGCAGCCAATCAGCAGCCAAATTGCCTTGGTGATGTCACCAAATGTGTCCTCCATCTTGCATATGGGTAAGGGCTCCCACCCACTAGCGTTTTTTTTCTCCACAGAGCAGTGCAAGAAATCGCAGCGATATCGCTGCAACAGTCTTCTCAATGGGGCCAGCGGCAGCAGCACTAGCCCCATTGAAAAGATATGGAGAATGCCTCAGGACTTCTGCCACAGCTGTGACAGCTGTCACAGCTGTGGCAGGAGTTTCCTTCATCCTCACGGGGACCGTGGGGATGAAGAAACCCTCTGTCACAGCTGTGGCAGAAGTCAGCGGCATGCTATCCCATTGCTTTCAATGGGATCGGCACTGCTGCTGATCCCATTGAAAGCAGTGGTTTCTGACAAGCCCTGCAGAATGATTATCGGAGAAGGGCTTGAAATATAAGCCCTTCCCCGATAATCATAAAAAAGTGGTTAAAAAAATAATTAAAAAGTTACTCACCTCTCCTGCTGTCAGCCGCGTCCTCCGGCTGGCTCCCTGGCACTGCTACTAAGCTCTTTCAGCAGACGGGGATTTAAAAATCCCCGCCTCCTGAAAGGGCTGTGCAGATTGGCTGAGGGCTCAGCCAATAGCAGCTACTGCTTAGCTATTGGCTGAGCGCTCAGCCAATGGCAGATAGCTCTTAGCTATTCATTCATGAATAGCACTATCTTAGCGGTCCCTGCAGGGATGAAGGAAACTCCTGCCACAGCTGTGACAGCAGCATTCTCCATATCTTTTCCATGGGGCTAGCGCTGCCGCCGCTGGCCCCATTGAAAAGACTGGCGATGTCGCAGCGATATCCCAGCGATTTTGGGATATCTGCCTGCGTTTTTCTCGCACTGCGATGCGAGACTTTGACTTTAGAATCGCAGTGGAGAAAAAACGCCAGTGGGTGGGAGCCCTTACAGGTACATTAGATGTCTGCATCACATGACCTGGCCATATATTATATGGGCACAATGTAACTAGTGGACATTTTACAGTTGAGCACAGGGCAGAGAAGCTGCATCATATAAATATGCATATCTAACAGGTGTCTGTTGTTAGGAACAGATATTCTACAGAGGATATATAACACTAGGTCTGTTGTTAGGGACAGATATTCTGCAGAGGATATATAACACAAGGTCTGTTGTTAGGGCCAGATATTCTACAGAGGATATATAACACATGGTCTGTTGTTAGGAACAGATATTCTACAAAGGATATATAACACACATGGTCTGTTGTTAGGGCCAGATATTCTACAGAGGGTATATAACACACATGGTCTGTTGTTAGGGCCAGATATTCTACAGAGGATTTATAACACAATGTCTGTTGTTAGGGCCAGATATTCTACAGAGGATATATAACACATGGTCTGTTGTTAGGGCCAGATATTCTACAGAGAATATATAACACACATGGTCTGTTGTTAGGGCCAGATATTCTACAGAGGATATATAACACACAAGGTCTGTTGTTAGAGGCGGATATTCTACAGAGGATATATAACACAAGGTCTGTTGTTAGGGACAGGTATTCTGCAGAGGATATATAACACAAGGTCTGTTGTTAGGGCCAGATATTCTACAGAGGATATATAACACACAGTCTGTTGTTAGGGCCAGATATTCTACAGAGGATATATAACACAAGGTCTGTTGTTAGGGCCAGATATTCTACAGAGGATATATAACACATGGTCTGCTGTTAGGGCCAGATATTCTACAGAGGATATATAACACGCGGTCTGTTGTTAGGGCCAGATATTTTACAGAGGATTTATAACACATGGTCTGTTGTTAGGGCCACATAGTCTAGAGAGGATATATAACACATGCTTTGTTGTTAGGGACAGATATTTTGCAGAGGATATATAACACGTACTCTGTAGTCAGGGCCAGACATTTTACAGAGGATATATAACACAAGGTCTGTTGTTAGGGCTATATAGCCTAGAGAGAATATATAACACATGGTCTGTTGTTAGGGCCAGATATTCTACAGAGGATATATAACACACGGTCTGTTGTTAGGGCCAGATAGTCTAGAGAGGATATATAACATGTGGTCTGTGGTTAGGGCCAGATAGTCTAGAGAGGATATATAACATGTGGTCTGTTGTTAGGGACAGATATTCTACAGAGGATATATAACACATGGTCTGTTGTTAGAGACAGATATTCTACAGAGGCTATATTGCTGCTGGTCTGAGAGCTCGTATACCAGCAGAGAAGTTAAATGGGTTCTATTGGAGGAGCAGAGAAAGAAGGTGCATCACGTTTATATAACTATATGAAATCAGGTCTGTATTGGGGGAGAGGATATTTCTTCTGCTGTCAATGTATATTTTAATTACAGTTCTCTGTTTGTGGCCTCGGAAGTCGAAAGTCCGGCCAGTACAAATTATTTCGAGACCTTACACAGCTAGCAGTGGTTTTCCGCAAACTACAAAGTTAGCTGAAAAGTTACATAAACTACACTAAAAAGTACACAAAAAAAGGAATAAGTAAAGAAAAAATGATACATAAAAAGGAATCATGAAGAAATAAAGTGGTAGGAGACGTGTGGGTGGTGGTGGAAGTGGAAGAGGACGGGCCAAGTTGGCACTTAGAGCATTTCCCACATTCTGCAGGAGGTGAGGAAAGCTCGCTGACATTGCTTAGAAGGAGTTCTGCCCATGTGTTATATGCGCAGCACACAGAACAGGTCATAGAGTGGGTCAGATCATGCAGTCAGCTCTCCACAGGCAATGTGTTACTAGGGGAATGTGGTAATGGAGGTGCCAGCTCCCAATACATAGAGTCCACTTAGGAGTTCATGAAGTGCTTGATCTAACATGGAGAGGCAGGGGAGTCATCATAGCAGCTTACAAAAGTGGTTTTCCGCAAACTACAAAGGAAGTAATGGACCTTGTTGCAGAAGAACAACAGGGCCGAACCACCACCATTAGCTACTACTAGTTGTTATGTCGGTGTGTGTTACTTTGAGGGGGTCTGAGTTCTGTGTATATTTGTGTTCTGAATTACTGATGAAATGGGTTTTGTCTGGGTTGCTGGTTTAGTGCACCTATAGGTTAATTGGGAGGGTTCTTAATCCCTCCTCACACTTAGAGCGGTGCTAATCAATTTTCTATTCAGTATCCTTCTGGACATACTAAAGATCATAGCTGTGTGCAGTCACTCATCCTATGCTTTTGCTTCCTGGGTTGTCTGCAAGAATTTAAGATAAGTCCTGCGTTCTGTTTTATGGTGGAGTGTGTACATTGGGATAGTGATTTTGCTATCACCAGGTCAGGGTGAGTGAGGACCCCAGGTTCTAGCATGAGTGCGTCCTTATCAGGGCGATCCACTCATTATATAGGCAGGGATTATTTCACCTCTCAGAGTCCTATCGGGGGAGTTCCCATTTACTTTAGTTTTTCGGTTTCCACTGCTGCTTGCTCGTTGGGTTCTGTGGTGTGAACAGCCCCCCTGTGTGTTTATGCACATGTGGTAGCAGACGCTACACTAGTTCCAGCAACAGCAACATCAGGTCCACAACTGGTTCTGTTCACAGGATTTGTTCAACGTGGACATTCTTTGAATCCACAGGTGATAATAAGAGCTGCGGAAAGCATTTAAAATGAGCAAGAACATGAATAGCCTCAACACAATGTGTACAATGAACAGCCACATGGATTTCCACCACCCGCTGACTTGGAGAGCCCACCTGGGCCAGAGGGAAAGGAGTCAGCCTCATCCTGCTCCCTCGCCCGCTGCCTCTTCCTCCATCTCCTCCCTGGTCATGTAGTAGCCTCTGAGCACAGAGAGGCAGCTCTGTGTAGGGGTAGTAGCACACCGATTTCAGGCCTCCCCTCTGCAATTGACAACCGGGTTGTAGGCTTCAGAGCCAGGAATGGAAAATGGAAGCTGAGCCACCACCATCACTGACTTTGACATCTACCCCATATTCCAGTATTTCTTGGGTCAGCCCTCCATGCCCTAGCTATAGAAATTAAAAAGAATACCCCAAACATTCACAAGTACAGATCATGAATGCAAACCTTGCATAATGAAAATGAGACCTCTTAGGCTAGTGGACACAGATGCCTTCCACAATGTGATGCTTCCTGCGAACCCACAGTACCATTTCTTTGTCCCATAAGCCATCCCTGCCCTGCTTTATGAGTAATAACTAGAGATGAGCGAGCACCAAGATGCTCGGGTGCTCGTTACTCGGGACGAAATTATCGCGATGCTCGAGGGTTCGTTTCGAGTAACGAACCCCATTGAAGTCAATGGGTGACTCGAGCATTTTTGTATTTCGCCGATGCTCGCTAAGGTTTTCATTTGTGAAAATCTGGGCAATTCAAGAAAGTGATGGGAACGACACAGAAACGGATAGGGCAGGTGAGGGGCTACATGTTGGGCTGCATCTCAAGTTCCCAGGTCCCACTATTAAGCCACAATAGCGGCAAGAGTGCCCCCCCCTCCCAACAACTTTTACTTCTGAAAAGCCCTCATTAGCAATGCATACCTTAGCTAAGCACCACACTACCTCCAACAAAGCACAATCACTGCCTGCATGACACTCCTCCTGGGTTACATGCTGCCGCCCCCGCACGACGCAGTGTCCACAGCGCACACCAAAGTGTCCCTGCGCAGCCTTCAGCTGCACTCATAGCCACACCACCCTCATGTCTATTTAGAAGTGCGTCTGCCATGAGGAGGAACCGCAGGCACACACTGCAGAGGGTTGGCACGGCTAGGCAGCGACCCTCTTTAAAAAGGGCGGGGCGATAGCCCACAATGCTGTACAGAAGCAATGAGAAATAGAATCCTGTGCCACCGCCATCAGGAGCTGCACACGTGGGCATAGCAATGGGGAACCTATGTGCCACACACTATTCATTCTGTCAAGGTGTCTGCATGCCCCAGTCAGACTGCGGTTTTTTATAAATAGTCACAGGCAGGTACAACTCCACAATGGGAATTCCGTGTGCACCCACAGCATGGGTGGCTCCCTGGAACCCACTGGCTGTACATTAATGTATCCCATTGCAGTGCCCATCACAGCTGAGCTAATGTCATGTTTAATGCAAGTGGGCTTTGGCCCACACTGCATGCCCCAGTCAGACTGGGGTTCTTTAGAAGTGGACACATGCAGTTACAACTCCGTGTGGACTCATGGCATGGGTGGCTCCCTGGAACCCACCGGCGGTACATAAATATATCCCATTGCAGTGCCCAACACAGCTGATGTAACGTCAGCTGTAATGCAGGTGGGCTAAAAATTAATTGGATTACACTGTAGGCGAGGGCCCCCAAAAATTGGTGTACCAACAATACTAATGTACCTGAGAAAAATTGCCCATGCCCAACCAAGAGGGCAGGTGAAACCCATTAATCCCTTTGGTTAATGTGGCTTAATTGGTAACTAGGCCTGGAGGCAGCCCAGTTAAAATAAAAATTGGTTCAGGTGAAAGTTTCAACGCTTTAATGAGCATTGAAACGTATAAAAATTGTTTACAAAAATTATATGACTGAGCCCTGTGGGCCTAAGAAAAATTGCCCGTTCGGCGTGATTACGTCAGGTTTCAGGAGGAGGAGCAGGAGGAGGAGGAGGAATATTAGACACAGATTGATGAAGCAGAAATGTCCCCGTTTTGGATGGTGATAGAGAACGATGCTTCCATCCGCGGGTGCAGCCTACGTATTGCTTAGGTATCGCTGCTGTCCGCTGGTGAAGAAGAGAAGTCTGGGGAAATCCAGGCTTTGTTCATCTTGATGAGTGTAAGCCTGTCGGCACTGTCGGTTGACAGGTGGGTACGCTTATCCGTGATGATTCCCCCAGCCGCACTAAACACCCTCTCTGACAAGACGCTAGCCGCAGGACAAGCAAGCACCTCCAGGGCATACAGCGCGAGTTCAGGCCACGTGTCCAGCTTCGACACCCAGTAGTTGTAGGGGGCAGAGGCGTCACGGAGGACGGTCGTGCGATCGGCTACGTACTCCCTCACCATCCTTTTACAGTGCTCCCGCCGACTCAGCCTTGACTGGGGAGCGGTGACACAGTCTTGCTGGGGAGCCAGAAAGCTGTCAAAGGCCTTAGAGAGTGTTCCCCTGCCTGTGCTGTACATGCTGCCTGATCTCTGCACCTCCCCTGCTACCTTGCCCTCGGAACTGCGCCTTCTGCCACTAGCTCTGTCGGATGGGAATTTTAGCATCAGCTTGTCCGCCAGGGTCCTGTGGTATAGCATCACTCTCGAACCCCTTTCCTCTTCGGGAATGAGAGTGGAAAGGTTCTCCTTATACCGTGGGTCGAGCAGTGTGTACACCCAGTAATCCGTAGTGGCCAGAATGCGTGTAACGCGAGGGCCACAAGAAAGGCATCCTAACATGAAGTCAGCCATGTGTGCCAGGGTACCTGTACGCAACACATGGCTGTCCTCACTAGGAAGATCACTTTCAGGATCCTCCTCCTCCTCCGGCCATACACGCTGAAAGGATGACAGGCAAGCAGCATGTGTACCCTCAGCAGTGGCCCAAGCTGTCTCTTCCCCCTCCTCCTCATGCTCCTCCCCCTCCTCCTCCTCCTCAACGCGCTGAGATATAGACATGAGGGTGCTCTGACTATCCAGCGACATACTGTCTTCCCACGCCTCCGTTTCTGAGTGCAAAGCGTCTGCCTTTATGCTTTGCAGGGAACTTCTCAAGAGGCATAGCAGAGGAATGGTGATGCTAATTATTGCAGCATCCCCGCTCACCATCTGGGTAGACTCCTCAAAGTTTCCAAGGACCTGGCAGATGGCTGCCAACCAGGCCCACTCTTCTGTAAAGAATTGAGGAGGCTGACTCCCACTACGCCGCCCATGTTGGAGTTGGTATTCCACAATAGCTCTACGCTGCTCATAAAGCCTGGCCAACATGTGGAGCGTAGAGTTCCACCGTGTGGGCACGTCGCACAGCAATCGGTGCACTGGCAGATTAAACCGATGTTGCAGGGTCCGTAGGGTGGCAGCGTCCGTCTTGGAGTTGCGGAAATGTGCGCAGAGCCGGTGCACCTTTCCGAGCAGGTATGACAAGTGTGGGTAGCTTTTCAGAAAGCGCTGAACCACCAAATTAAAGACATGGGCCAGGCATGGCACGTGCGTGAAGCTGCCGAGCTGCAGAGCCTCCACCAGGTTACGGCCGTTGTCACTCACGACCATGCCCGGTTGGAGGCTCAGCGGCGCAAGCCAGCGGTTGGTCTGCTCTGTCAGACCCTGCAGCAGTTCGTGGGCCGTGTGTCTCTTCTCTCCTAAGCTGAGTAGTTGCAGCACGGCCTGCTGACGCTTGCCCACCGCTGTGCTGCCGTGCCGCGCGACACCGACTGCTGGCGACGTGCTGCTGCTGACACATCTTGATTGCGAGACAGAGGTTGCGTAGGAGGAGGAGGAGGAGGAGGAGGGTGGTTTAGTGAAGGAAGCATACACCGCCGCAGATACCACCACCGAGCTGGGGCCCGCAATTCTGGGGGTGGGTAGGACGTGAGCGGTCCCAGGCTCTGACTCTGTCCCAGCCTCCACTAAATTCACCCAATGTGCCGTCAGGGAGATATAGTGGCCCTGCCCGCCTGTGCTTGTCCACGTGTCTGTTGTTAAGTGGACCTTGGCAGTAACCGCGTTGGTGAGGGCTCGTACAATGTTGCGGGAGACGTGGTCGTGCAGGGCTGGGACGGCACATCGGGAAAAGTAGTGGCAACTGGGAACCGAGTAGCGCGGGGCCGCCGCCGCCATCATGCTTTTGAAAGCCTCCGTTTCCACAAGCCTATACGGCAGCATCTCCAGGCTGATAAATTTGGCAATGTGCACGTTTAACGCTTGAGCGTGCGGGTGCGTGGCGGCGTACTTGCGCTTGCGCTCAAACAGTGGCGCTAGCGACGTCTGGACGCTGCGCTGAGAGACATTGCTGGATGGAGCCGAGGACAGCAGAGGTGAGGGTGTGGGTGCAGGCCAGGAGACGGTAGTGCCTGTGTCCTCAGAGGGGGGTTGGATCTCAGTGGCAGGTTGGGGCACAGGGGGAGAGGCAGTGGTGCAAACCGGAGGCGGTGAACGGCCTTCGTCCCACCTTGTGGGGTGCTTGGCCATCATATGCCTGCGCATGCTGGTGGTGGTGGCTCCCCAGCTGAACTTGGCGCGACAAAGGTTGCACACCACTGTTCGTCGGTCGTCAGGCGTCTCTGTGAAAAACTGCCACACTGTAGAGCACCTTGACCTCTGCAGGGTGGCATGGCGCAAGGGGGCGCTTTGGGAAACAGTTGGTGGATTATTCGGTCTGGCCCTGCCTCTACCCCTGGCCACCGCACTGGCTCGGCCTGTGCCCACACCCTGACTTGGGCCTCCTCGCCCGCGTCCACGTCCTCTAGGCCTACCCCTACCCCTCAGCATGCTGTATTACCAGTAGTGCAGAAACAGAACGCTGTAATTAAATCTGCCGCTTATTGGCCTGTGGTTGGAGGCTGACTTTGCTTACGGAACGCCAGGAAATAATTTTGCGCAAGCCTGCTGTAACACTTAGCTGGCTGCGTATGAATTAGGAAGACAGCTACCCCCAGCAGACACGGACCCAGAACACTGAGCACAGTGACAGGTAGGCCAAATAGATTTTTTTCCACAAATGTTTTTGGAAAGGCCCACTGCCTATATACACTGTATATGTCTTCTGTCCCTGCGTCACCACTACTGGCCCTGGAGTATGTAAAATAACTGCAGACTGTTGCACTGTGGACTGGAATACAGCGGTGATTTAACAGCCAACACAGAGCCAGGAAATAATTTTGCGCAAGCCTGCTGTAACACTTAGCTGGCTGCGTATGAATTAGGAGGACAACTACACCCAGCAGAGACCCAGTACACTGAGGACAGTCACAGGCAGCCCAAATAGATTTTTTTTCCCAAATGTTTTTGGAAAGGCCCACTGCCTATATTCAATAAATATATGTCTTCTGTCCCTGCCTCACAATATATGTCTTCTGTCCCTGCCTCACAATATATGTCTTCTGTCCCTGCCTCACAATATGTCTTCTGTCCCTGCCTCACAATATATGTCTTCTGTCCCTGCCTCACCACCACTACTGGCCCTGGAGTATGTATAATTACTGCAGGGCGCAATGCTCTGCACGGGCGATATACAAAAAAAAAAAAAGTGCAACACTGCAAAAAGCAGCCTCCACAGTACTGCACATGGTTAGATGTGGCCCTAAGAAGGACCGTTGGGGTTCTTGAAGCCAAAAATACTCCTAACACTCTCCCTATAGCAGCTCCGGCACCAACAGCACTTTCCCTCCTCTATGTCAGAACAAATCTGTGCCGAGCCGCGGGAGGGGCCGATTTATATACTCGGGTGACACCTGATCTCGCCAGCCACTCACTACAGGGGGGTGGTATAGGGCTTGAACGTCACAGGGGGAAGTTGTAATGCCTTCCTTGTCTTTGTATTGGCCAGAAAAGCGCGCTAACATCTCAGAGATGAAAGTGAAAGTAACTCGAACATCGCGTGGTACTCGTTACGAGTAACGAGCATCTCGAACACCCAAATACTCGAACGAGTATCAAGCTCGGACGAGTACGTTCGCTCATCTCTAGTAATAACACGTCCCTGGTGTTGTAAAACACTTTCAGTACCTGACCATGGACGTTTGGTGCAGCAAGCCATGGGCATTACATATCCTTAACAGCACACTGGGTCAATGTCCTGTAAGTGTGGCATGAAGCCAAAAGTGGAGGTCCATGTTTTCTGGTACCATCAAGACTTTCAGGACATTCATACATGTCTGCCCCCTCCTCCTTCTCTTCGTACCACTTTCCAACAACCTCCACATTGGCACCGATATCCGTATGTGAAAAAACTCAGCTTTCATACAGCACTACATGTTGTAAACAGCAACATACGGTCCTAAAACCCGTATGTCTAGGGGAGTCTTACACATGTACCTTGCCTAGCGCAGCTCATGAACCTGGTAGTGCCGCACTTCCTAAACAATTACCCAGGTTTACATCCACTGCTGGAAAGAGACAGAAAACTGTACTCACACTGTCGGCGTTCACACCCAGCCGCCTCACATCCGGTGGAGGTGCAGCGACAGTGAAGGTTACAATCTGTGACGTACCTACACGGTAAAATGTAAATGTTGCATATGCTGGAGAAGCTAAGCTAACAGCAAAGAGGGATCACAGAGCATCAGATGGTGTATGACGTTAGCAGGTGCTGTATGTAGGTGGGTCACTTGACATCTGTGGAGTGGCTGCGGATCAAAGATATTTGTGTCATTTTAGCCTGCTTTGAGAAAGCAACCAAAATGGTCAGTAGTGATGATGCACTGATCAGTATGGCCATCCCTATTGTCTGCCTACTGAACAGACTCTGCAGAGCCTAAAGGACAATGATGTATTGGAGGAGGAGGAGAAGGGAGGAGGGATACAAGTCTCCTATGTGCCTGGCCAGTCCACAATTACTCAACACTGCAGGAAGGGTGACATTGGGCAAGAAAGAGGAACGTCTTCTCTAAAACATTTCTCTACCCATGGGAGACATATAGAGAAGGAAGAAGAAAAGGGGGTAATATAGGTCTAGAGACAGTGTATGGGGCTCTGCAACATTCCTTCCATTCATCACTAACCCAGCTATTCTATGTGGATGGCAGGACCAGCCGGAGGATACTCTTAAGCCTGACCCTGAGGAATGTGGGCCATCACCCTTACCCTCTTTGAGGCATATGAGTGCTTTTCTGCTGCAGTGCTTGCAGAAGGACCATCACATAGCCCACATCAAAACATCAGATCATTACTGGCTGGCCACCTTCCTTCATTTCCACTTCAAGTCCAAAATGACAAATCTCATTCCGGTAGTTGAAAGGGACCTCAAAATGCAGCAGGCTGTCAAGCAGCTTGAGCAGAGCATTTCCCCATGGCATTGGGTATGCATTTGCATTGGATCACAGTTCTGCAGCCCATGGCAAATGAGGTGTGGCCTAGTTTTGTCAGCCCGTCAGGGCCTGCAGCAACAGCACAGGGTCAGCCTCAAAATCACATGCAGCAGTTATCAATAATGGTCCAAGAGTATGTCAGCTCCCGCTTGGATGTACTTGGACATGGCTGGAGCTGGTACAACATTTATTAGAGGTGCTTACCTGCACCTCTGCCAGTGTGCTATCAGAAAGGGAGTTTAGCACAGCTGAGGGTGTAATAACTAACAGGCTCGTCCGCCTGTTCACAGATAGTGTGGATCGACTGACATTTATTAGAAATGAACCAGGCATGAATTTCACCTGACTTCTGCTCCGCCATGGCAGATTCCACTGACTAGTTGCAAGCTGGTAGCTTGTAATCACATCTGACTAAGCATAGGTTTATATCAAAGATCACACTGTGTTTTCAGTTCCGTCTACGCCCTCACTACTGTACACTTCTACCATGTTTACCAGATGTGTGTCTGTGTTTCCATGTAATTTGGTGGACTTTGGCTGCATTGGGGACCTTCTGGAGGGCAAACTAACTTTTTTACACTATACTCTATTGGGTACGGACACAAATGGGAACTTTTCTGTTTGTGTTCCATTTAATGGATCGATTGAATACAACTGTGCATGTGCAGTAAGACAGAAATACACCTTCATTAAAAAAAGAAATAAAAAACACGGTTCGGTTAAACGCTGATCATAACAGATGTCTAGTGCATTACCTGTGTGCAGAATATCATACCGTTTATGGAGATACTTTACACAGTTTCACAGAGAGGACAATATTTTACTGAAAGTTGTGCAATAATGTTATATGGAAAACTAGTTTTTTTCTCCAGTGTATTCACAATGGAAAATGAAATTTCAGGTGAAATGCAGAGTGATAAAGTAAACTCTCCACTAAATGTCACTAGTTTAAAATGCTGGGTCCCAATGACATACACCCTTGGATTCTAAAATAATTAAGCAATGTGCTTGACCATTGTTTCTTACATACAAGGACTCTATAGTGATGGTGTATGTTCGACTGGATTAGCGCATAGCAAATGTGGTGCCAATATTTAAAAAAGGGATCAAAAAGTGATGGGGTGGTCAAAAAAGTGGCAGATGAGGTTGAACACTGATAAATGTAAGGTTCTGCACACGGCAGGAAATACATTTCACCATTACATACTATGGGAAACCACTGGGGAACACCGACATGGAGAAGGCAGCTGCTGCCAAGGCAAATAGTATCATGGGGGCATAAAAAGAGGTCTAGGGGTGCATGATGAGAATATTGTTCTTCCTCTTTACAAGTCACTGGTCAGACCACACATGGAATATTGTGTATAATTTTGGGCAGCGGACATATCAGAGCTTGAGCGGGTTCAAAGGGGGCAACTAAAGTAATAAATGGAATGAGTGGACTACAATACCCAGAGAGGTCATCAAAATTGGTTTTATTCAATTAAGAAAAAAGACGGCTGAGGAGCGATCTAATAAGTATATAGAGATATTAGGGTATGCCTGTGTCAGTGAAGAGCATAGTTTATTATACATTGGCTCGCACATTTGGAACCTCATGTATTTGGATATGGAGAATTCATTTCTGGTATTATTTTTGTAAAATATTGAGGTTTACCTGCCAGGAAATGGTCATTACAATACGCGATAATGTTCATATTAATCATATTACGCTTGCCTTCTATTGACAGTTTAGAGACATTTAGTATCAATTAATAACATATTTAATAATTAAGATGCAAGTCAAACCTACTTCAGTCGCTGCTAGTAATAAAACACCAGTCAATTACAATAATTTGCACATAAGAACAAACAGGTGATAAAACGTTGCGAATACAAATAATGACTGAGCTGCAAACACGTCCATCCGCATTCGGTTTCAGACAGTCAGTGATAGAGTAATTAGGTATTATTTAAGCTTGGAACATCTTTAGAAAGTCTTTCTTTGTTTTCAAAGGAGGCATCACTTCCCGACTTCACAACCTTTTTCGTATAAAGCCATCTCTCTTGGCCAATGGCACGCTGATTCAGCTGCTCTGTAACCAAGTAGACGGCTCTCGCAACGCGGAGTGTAGTGAATATGGAGGAAGCTCCAAGGGGGGCAACTTTCAATGCATCAAGTTGGGCCAAAGACTTGTTTGCTGTAAAAACTGGTTGAGTGATGGTCTCCGCCTCCCAATCAGTGAGTGCTTTGAGGTCGCCAGCATGGAGGTTTACTGTTTTGGGAACTATAAAAGACCGCACTGCAGTGGAACCTCGTTCACTTCCAGCGCTGACTGCCAGTATTGTGTCAACTGCAAACACTCTCTTGCTTGTATCATCGGAACAGAGAAGAGTGATTAGTACATTCTCAGGATGAGCCCACCAGGATCTGCTTTTTAGGTAGGGCTTTGAGGCATTTCGTGACCCCCACATCTTGTTTATGCCAAAGTCTAAATAACTTTATTAGATGCCAAGGTCCATACTTCATCTTATGTTTCACCCTAATCTCATAGAACATGGGAAGGTAAACTTGTGTTCCCCAGGTTGCAAGTAGCTTCAAGACCTCCGTATCCTCAGGTCCAAGATCATGCTTGCTCATATAGAGCCGCATGCCCCTCATGCCACATGTAAGCTACCTAGTGTAAGTTGACCACATTTAAGAGCTGCTACTTCAGGATCGAGCTTGCCTCACTATTGCTTGAAGATGCTTCCATGCTGCTACGCTGTCAGTGCTCATTTGGCTAGCAATATTCTCATTGATATCAACAAGAGGTTCCAGAAACAGAATTGGCTCAAATTTAGTCTTTCTATCCAGACTCTTAACTTTGGGAAAGAGTCTACCAACTTCACCACAGCAGCCTTTATCTGAAGAGATTGGTCCATCAAGCTTTGCCACAATATGATGGAATGGCAGCTCATTGATGTGAAGCCAGAAGAAAGACCTAAAAAGTTTTCTTTTGAGGAGTTCTTCAGCCCAGTGAAGCGTGCCAGCTTCCCAGCCAGGCACCATTAGTGGTATCACTGCCAATTAGTTTGAGGCTAAGATCTATACCTCTGTCCTTTAACCAGTCGAATAATCCAGTTGTAGACTGTTGGCCGGTTTTGCTGTTCTTGTTTTGGGCTACGGTGTATAGTGAGTAAGGCGTCGACCTTTAGACTCTTCTGTAACGGTCATATGACTTTCCTTGATTGTGCGCTTCCTGAAGGTGGCTGTGGTCTCATCATGTAGAATTAGAGGGGTATCCTACCTGCGATCAACAAAATGTTACTTTTTGTAACATTGGAATTCCCCTCTGCTCTGGAGGACCTCATAGCACGCTCTCTGGCATGAATAACCTTGCTATCACATATGAGGTGTTTCTTATCTGCACCTGATGGCCTGCACACAGGCACAGAAACAATCACCGATAATAGCAAATCTTATGACAAAAACAGTCGG
Source organism: Eleutherodactylus coqui (assembly GCF_035609145.1). NCBI lineage: Eukaryota > Metazoa > Chordata > Amphibia > Anura > Eleutherodactylidae > Eleutherodactylus > Eleutherodactylus coqui. The sequence continues at coordinate 224,391,191 of NC_089843.1, forward strand.
CTTTTAGCAAAAATGCAGAATTTTAAGTAAATTGTGTTTTCTCGGTAGCAAAAATAGCTTCCCACAAATTTTTTTTACACCCAATCAACTCTGAATTTGTCAAAACATAAGAAAAGTGATGCACTAAATCAAAAATAAAGCATGCATGTGCATGATATACCTTAACAGATATATCAGAGATCTCTCTATCATCTATTATATCCGGGACTGAAACAAGGAGGCGCTCTAGTAACTATGTATTATATATTAGGGGTCAGTACAGAGATCTCTCCCATCATCTATTATACCCAGGACTGTAACAAGGGGGCGCTCAAATAACTATGTATAATATATCAGGGGTCAGTACAGAGATCTCTGCCATCATCTATTATACCCAGGACTGTAACAAGGGGGCGCTCTAATAACTATGTATAATATATCACGGGTCAGTACAGAGATCTCTTCCATCATCTATTATACCCAAGACTGTAACAAGGGGGCGCTCTAATAACTATGTATAATATATCACGGGTCAGTACAGAGATCTCTTCCATCATCTATTATACCCAGGACTGTAACAAGGGGGCGCTCTAATAACTATGTATAGATATATCAGGGGTCAGTACAGAGATCTCTCCCATCATCTATTATACCCTGGACTGTAACAAGGGGGTGCTCTAATAACTATGTACAATATATCAGGAGTCAGTACAGAGATCTCTCATCATCTATTATACCCAGGACTGTAACAAGGGGGCGCTCTAATAACTATGTATAGATATATCAGGGGTCAGTACAGAGATCTCTCCCATCATCTATTATACCCTGGACTGTAACAAGGGGGTGCTCTAATAACTATGTACAATATATCAGGAGTCAGTACAGAGATCTCTCATCATCTATTATACCCAGGACTGTAACAAGGGGGCACTCTAATAACTATGTATAATATATCAGGGGTCAGTACAGAGATCTCTCCTATCATCTATTATACCCAGGACTGTAACAAGGGGACGCTCTAATAACTATGTATAATATATCAGGGGTCAGTACAGAGATCTCTCCCATCATCTATTATACCCAGGACTGTAACAAGGGGACGCTCTAATAACTATGTATAATATATCAGGGGTCAGTACAGAGATCTCTTCCATCATCTATTATACCCAGGACTGTAACAAGGGGGCGCTCTAATAACTATGTATAATATATCAGGGGTCAGTACAGAGATCTCTCCCATCATCTATTATACCCAGGACTGTAACAAGGGGGCGCTCTAATAACTATGTATAATATATCAGGGGTCAGTACAGAGATCTCTTCCATCATCTATTATACCCAGGACTGTAACAAGGGGGCGCTCTAATAACTATGTATAATATATCAGGGGTCAGTACAGAGATCTCTCCCATCATCTATTATACCCTGGACTGTAACAAGGGGGTGCTCTAATAACTATGCATAGATATATCAGGGGTTAGTACAGAGATCTCTCCCATCATCTATTATACCCAGGACTGTAACAAGGGGGCGCTCTAATAACTATGTATAATATATCAGGGGTCAGTACAGAGATCTCTCCTATCATCTATTATACCCAGGACTGTAACAAGGGGACGCTCTAATAACTATGTATAATATATCAGGGGTCAGTACAGAGATCTCTCCCATCATCTATTATACCCAGGACTGTAACAAGGGGACGCTCTAATAACTATGTATAATATATCAGGGGTCAGTACAGAGATCTCCTCCATCATCTATTATACCCAGGACTGTAACAAGGGGGCGCTCTAATAACTATGTATAATATATCAGGGGTCAGTACAGAGATCTCTCCCATCATCTATTATACCCAGGACTGTAACAAGGGGGCGCTCTAATAACTATGTATAATATATCAGGGGTCAGTACAGAGATCTCTTCCATCATCTATTATACCCAGGACTGTAACAAGGGGGCGCTCTAATAACTATGTATAATATATCAGGGGTCAGTACAGAGATCTCTCCCATCATCTATTATACCCAGGACTGTAACAAGGGGGCGCTCTAATAACTATGTATAGATATATCAGGGGTCAGTACAGAGATCTCTTCCATCGTCTATTATACCCAGGACTGTAACAAGGGGGCGTTCTAATAACTATGTATAATATATCAGGGGTCAGTACAGAGATCTCTTCCATAATCTATTATACCCAAGACTGTAACAAGGGGGCGCTCTAATAACTATGTATAATATATCAGGAGTCAGTACAGAGATCTCTCCCATCATCTATTATACCCAGGACTGTAACAAGGGGACGCTATAATAACTATGTATAGATACATCAGGGGTCAGTACAGAGATCTCTGCCATCATCTATTATACCCAGGACTGTAACAAGGGGGCGCTCTAATAACTATGTATAGATATATCAGGGGTCAGTACAGAGATCTCTTCCATAATCTATTATACCCAGGACTGTAACAAGGGGGCGCTCTAATAACTATGTATAGATATATCAGGGGTCAGTACAGAGATCTCTTCCATCGTCTATTATACCCAGGACTGTAACAAGGGGGCGTTCTAATAACTATGTATAATATATCAGGGGTCAGTACAGAGATCTCTTCCATAATCTATTATACCCAAGACTGTAACAAGGGGGCGCTCTAATAACTATGTATAATATATCAGGAGTCAGTACAGAGATCTCTCCCATCATCTATTATACCCAGGACTGTAACAAGGGGACGCTATAATAACTATGTATAGATACATCAGGGGTCAGTACAGAGATCTCTGCCATCATCTATTATACCCAGGACTGTAACAAGGGGGCGCTCTAATAACTATGTATAGATATATCAGGGGTCAGTACAGAGATCTCTTCCATAATCTATTATACCCAGGACTGTAACAAGGGGGCAGCTCGTTAGACTCTACGGCACTGAAGCTGTAAAAAACCTTTAAGAGGAGGGAAAAAATGTCCTCAGCAGAGAGGTATTGTGGGTATTTGGAACTCGCTGACCAGTGGGGTGAAAGCTCAAAATTGATTGGCTGTATATTTATTAAAGAGAAGGAAGAAGAAAGACACAAAAGAGAAATGTTATTTATTCTTTTTATATAAATTTATTTTGTTATATACTTTTTCTTGTTTTATAATTTTTTTGGTTTTGGTTATTTTTATATAATTTTTTTCTTCTCTTCTGATTCTCGGTGCTGCGATCACGTTTGTGGGAAGGCGCACAAATGATTTAAATGTGTACAGATTGGTCCATAGTTGTCTGTAATGGGAAGTACAGTGTCAGTCTGCTAGATGTGATCAAGAACACAGTGGCTGACGTTTGTGCGCCGACCTGGTATCACACGGCGTTTGTGCGCCGACCTGGTATCACACGGCGTTTGTGCGCCGGCCTGGTATCACACGGTGTTTGTGCGCCGACCTGGTATCACACGGCGTTTGTGCGCCGACCTGGTGTCACACGGCGTTTGTGCGCCGACCTGGTGTCACACTGTGTTTGTGCGCCGACCTGGTATCACACGGCGTTTGTGCGCCGACCTGGTATCACACGTTGTTTGTGCGCCGACTTGGTATCACTCGGCGTTTGTGCGCCGACTTGGTATCACACGGTGTTTGTGCGCCGACCTGGTATCACACGGCGTTTGTGCACTGACCTGGTATCACACAGCGTTTGTGCGCTAGCCTGGTATCACATGGCGTTTGTGCGCTGACCTGGTATCACATGGTGTTTGTGTACCGGCCTGGTATCACACAGCGTTTGTGCGCCGACCTGGTATCACACGGCGTTTGTGCGCTGACCTGGTATCATACGGTGTTTGTGCGCTGACCTGGTATCACATGGCGTTTGTGCGCCGACCTGGTATCACACGGCGTTTGTGCGCCAATCTGGTGTCACACGGCGTTTGTGCGCCGAACTGGTATCATACGGCGTTTGTGCGCCGACCTGGTATCACACGGCGTTTGTGCGCTGACCTGGCGTCACACGGCATTTGTACGCTGACCTGGTATCACATGGCGCTTGTGCGCTGACCAGGTATCACACGGCGCTTGTGCGCTGACCTGGTATCACGCACTATTTGTGCGCTGATCTGGTGTCACACGGCGTTTCTGCGCTGATCTGGTGTCACATGGCGTTTGTGCGCCGACCTGGTGTCACACGGTGTTTGTGCGCCGACCTGGTGTCACGTGGTGTTTGTGCGCCGACCTGGTATCATGCGGCGTTTGTGCGCTGACCTGGTGTCACACGGCGTTTGTGCGCTGACCGGGTATCACACGGCGCTTGTGCGCTGACCTGGTATCACACGGCGTTTGTGCGCTGACCTGGTATCACACGGCGCTTGTGCGCTGACCTGGTATCACACGGCGCTTGTGCGCTGACCTGGTATCACGCAGCATTTGTGCGCCGACCTGGTGTCACACGGTGTTTGTGCGCCCACCTGGTGTCACGCGGTGTTTGTGCGCCGACCTGGTATCACACGGCGTTTGTGCGCCGACCTGGTATCACGCGGTGTTTGTGCACCGACCTGGTATCACGCGGTGTTTGTGCACTGACCTGGTATCACACGGCGTTTGTGCGCTGACCTGGTATCACGCGGTGTTTGTGCGCTGACCAGGTATCACGCGGTGTTTGTGCGCTGACCTGGTGTCACACGGCGTTTGTGCGCTGACCTGGTGTCACACGGCGTTTGTGCGCCGACCTGGTATCACACGGTGTTTGTGCGCTGACCAGGTATCACACGGTGTTTGTGCGCCGACCTGGTATCACACGGTGTTTGTGCGCTGACCTGGTATCACACGGTGTTTGTGCGCCGACCTGGTATCACACGGTGTTTGTGCGCCGACCTGGTATCACTCGGCGTTTGTGCGCTGACCTGGTATCACACGGCGTTTGTGTGCCGACCTGGTATCACACAGCGCTTGTGCACCGACCTGGTATCACACAGCGTTTGTGCGCTGACCTGGTATCACACGGCGTTTGTGCGCTGACCTGGTGTCACACGGCGTTTGTGCGCTGACCTGGTGTCACACGGCATTTGTGTGCCGACCTGGTGTCACACGGCATTTGTGCGCCGACCTGCTATCACACGGCGTTTGTGCGCTGACCTGGTGTCACACGGCGTTTGTGCGCTGACCTGGTGTCACACGGCATTTGTGTGCCGACCTGGTGTCACACGGCGTTTGTGCGCCGACCTGGTATTACACGGTGTTTGTGCGCCGACCTGGTATCACTCGGCGTTTGTGCGCCGACCTGGTATCACACAGCGTTTGTGCGCTGACCTGGTATCACACGGCGTTTGTGCGCCGACCTGGTATCACACGGCGTTTGTGCGCTGACCTGGTGTCACACGGCATTTGTGTGCCGACCTGGTGTCACACGGCGTTTGTGCGCCGACCTGGTATTACACGGTGTTTGTGCGCCGACCTGGTATCACTCGGCGTTTGTGCGCCGACCTGGTATCACACAGCGTTTGTGCGCTGACCTGGTATCACACGGCGTTTGTGCGCTGACCTGGTATCACACGGCGTTTGTGCGCTGACCTGGTGTCACACGGCGTTTGTGCGCTGACCTGGTGTCACACGGCATTTGTGTGCCGACCTGGTGTCACACGGCGTTTGTGCGCTGACCAGGTATCACACGGCGTTTGTGCGCTGACCTGGTATCACACGGCGTTTGTGCGCTGACCTGGTATCACACGACGTTTGTGCGCCGACCTGGTATCACACGGCATTTGTGTGCCGACCTGTTGTCACACGGCGTTTGTGCGCTGACCTGGTGTCACACGGCGTTTGTGCGCTGACCTGGTGTCACACGGCATTTGTGTGCCGACCTGGTGTCACACGGCGTTTGTGCGCTGACCTGGTATCACACGGCGTTTGTGCGCTGACCTGGTGTCACACGGCGTTTGTGCGCTGACCTGGTATCACTCGGCGTTTGTGCGCCGACCTGGTATCACACAGCGTTTGTGCGCTGACCTGGTATCACACGGCGTTTGTGCGCCGACCTGGTATCACACGGCGTTTGTGCGCTGACCTGGTGTCACACGGCATTTGTGTGCCGACCTGGTGTCACACGGCGTTTGTGCGCCGACCTGGTATTACACGGTGTTTGTGCGCCGACCTGGTATCACTCGGCGTTTGTGCGCCGACCTGGTATCACACAGCGTTTGTGCGCTGACCTGGTATCACACGGCGTTTGTGCGCTGACCTGGTATCACACGGCGTTTGTGCGCTGACCTGGTGTCACACGGCGTTTGTGCGCTGACCTGGTGTCACACGGCATTTGTGTGCCGACCTGGTGTCACACGGCGTTTGTGCGCTGACCAGGTATCACACGGCGTTTGTGCGCTGACCTGGTATCACACGGCGTTTGTGCGCTGACCTGGTATCACACGACGTTTGTGCGCCGACCTGGTATCACACGGCATTTGTGTGCCGACCTGTTGTCACACGGCGTTTGTGCGCTGACCTGGTGTCACACGGCGTTTGTGCGCTGACCTGGTGTCACACGGCATTTGTGTGCCGACCTGGTGTCACACGGCGTTTGTGCGCTGACCTGGTATCACACGGCGTTTGTGCGCTGACCTGGTGTCACACGGCGTTTGTGCGCTGACCTGGTATCACACGGCGTTTGTGCGCTGACCTGGTGTCACACGGCATTTGTGCGCCGACCTGGTGTCACACGGCGTTTGTGCGCTGACCTGGTATCACACGGCGTTTGTGCGCTGACCTGGTGTCACACGGCATTTGTGTGCCGACCTGGTGTCACACGGCGTTTGTGCGCTGACCTGGTATCACACGGCGTTTGTGCGCTGACCTGGTGTCACACAGAACTAGCAGTTATAATCCTATGGATTTTTTTTGTAATTAAAGAAGAATAAAAGAATCATAGAATGGTAGAGTTGGAGGGGACCTGCAGGGTCATCAGGTCCTCAGAGTGAAAGACAGCAATCCTGAGCAGGTGAAAACCCCCCAGATTGTCCCAGTGTATGTGTGTGTGTGTATATATATATATATATATATATATATATTGTAGACGTGCACTATAGAGAATGGCCTGTAGGGGGCAACAGACAGGCATTCTGGTGCCGGAGGAAAAGGAAAAACACCCACAGGTATGGGATGGAAGATATATGTCACAGAGGTTGTTAGCTTCTGTGATATAGATCGGTCCAATATTACCCCAGGCCCGATCGTCCACCTGAACCAGCAAGCTATGTCCAGAGTCAGGTGGAGGTGTGTGTGTCTGAGAGAACCAGACTTGTGTTGTGACCAGACTTCTGGTTAACCTGACTTCTGTTGTAAGCAGAGAGAGAAGCTGTGACTAAACAGGGAGCTATGTTGTCCCGGCAGGACACTTGGGGAACTCCGGCCCTAGGACTGGGGGTCTAGAGATGCTACAACCTAAAGACAAGCTGCGCTTCTGGACACTACAGGTCTGTGAAAGTAAACAGACTTATTGCTGTTTAGCTGGGTTGTGGACTTCATCGCTCCTCCTGGGGACTGCGGAGGGTTAAATTCATGGACTTTGCAAACTTTATCACTTTTCTGGACACCCAGTCATTTCTGTTATACTAACCTAAAGTTGAATAAACTGAACACGAAGTAAAAGTTACCGCTGGTGTCCTCATTAACCCCGTGTTGTGGCAATATAATAGCGGATATACCTGGCGACACTAACGTTAATTTCCTACAGGAGTTTACCAGTTGTTTGAATGGAAAATTTTATGAAGATGTGGTTACCCCAAAGCCGGAGGTTGCAGCCCCTACCAAGCCTTAAAGGCTCCATAACTGCAGTCAGAGACCACTTCCTTATGTGCTTTACAGCCTTTTAGTATATACACACAAAGGTCAGTTATATTCTCCTCAGTATCTACACATATAGAGGTAGATGCTCCTCAGTATATACACATAGCGGTGAGGTAGATTCTCCTCAGTATATACACATAGATGGGAGGTAGATTCTCCTCAGTATATACACAGAGAGGTGAGGTAGATTCTCCTCAGTGTGTACACAGAGGTGAGGTAGATCCTCCTCAGTATATACACATAGAGGTGAGGTAGATTCTCCTCAGTATATACACATAGAGGGGAGGTAGATTCTCCTCAGCATATACACATAGAGGTGAGGTAGATTCTCCTCAGTATATACACATAGAGGAGAGGTAGATTCTCCTCAGTATATACACACAGAGGTGAGGTAGATTCTCCTCAGTATATACACATAGAGGAGAGGTAGATTCTCCTCAGTATATACACATAGAGGTGAGGTACATTCTCCTCAGTATATACACATAGAGGGGAGGTAGATGCTCCTCAGTATATACACATAGAGGGGAGGTAGATTCTCCTCAGTATATACACATAGAGGTGAGGTAGATTCTCCTCAGTATATACACACAGAGGTGAGGTAGATTCTCCTCAGTATATACACATAGAGGTGAGGTGGATTCTCCTCAGTGTATACACATAGAGGTGAGGTAGATTCTCCTCAGTATATACACATAGAGGGGAGGTAGATTCTCCTTAGTATATACACATAGAGGTGAGGTAGATTCTCCTCAGTATATACACATAGAGGGGAGGTAGATTCTCCTCAGTATATACACATAGAGGGGAGGTAGATTCTCCTCAGTATATACACATAGGTGAGGTAGATTCTCCACAGTATATACATATAGAGGGGAGGTAGATTCTCCTCAGTATATACACATAGAGTGGAGGTAGATTCTCCTCAGTATACACACATAGAGGTGAGGTAGATTCTCTTCAGTATACACACATAGAGGTGAGGTAGATTCTCCTCAGTATATACACATAGAGGTGAGGTAGATTCTCCTCAGTATATACACACAGAGGTGAGGTAGATTCTCCTCAGTATATACACACAGAGGGGAGGTAGATTCTCCTCAGTATATACACACATAGGTGAGGTAGATTCTCCTTAGTATATACACATAGAGGTGAGGTAGATTCTCCTCAGTATACACACATAGAGGTGAGGTAGATTTTTCTCAGTATATACACACAGAGGGGATGTAGTTTCTCCTCAGTATATACACACAGAGGGGAGGTAGATTCTCCTCAGTATATACACATAGAGGTGAGGTAGATTCTCCTCAGTATATACACAGAGAGGGGAGGTAGATTCTCCTCAGTATATACACATAGAGGTGAGGTAGATTTTCCTCAGTATATACACATAGAGGGGAGGTAGATTCCCCTCAGTATATACACACAAAGGTCAGTTATATTCTCCTCAGTATCTACACATATAGAGGTAGATGCTCCTCAGTATATACACATAGCGGTGAGGTAGATTCTCCTCAGTATATACACATAGATGGGAGGTAGATTCTCCTCAGTGTGTACACAGAGGTGAGGTAGATTCTCCTCAGTGTGTACACAGAGGTGAGGTAGATTCTCCTCAGTATATACACATAGAGGAGAGGTAGATTCTCCTCAGTATATACACACAGAGGTGAGGTAGATTCTCCTCAGTATATACACATAGAGGAGAGGTAGATTCTCCTCAGTATATACACATAGAGGTGAGGTAGATTCTCCTCAGTATATACACATAGAGGGGAGGTAGATGCTCCTCAGTATATACACATAGCGGTGAGGTAGATTCTCCTCAGTATATACACATAGATGGGAGGTAGATTCTCCTTAGTATATACACATAGAGGTGAGGTAGATTCTCCTCAGTATATACACATAGAGGGGAGGTAGATTCTCCTCAGTGTATACACATAGAGGGGAGGTAGATTCTCCTCAGTATATACACATAGAGGGGAGGTAGATGCTCCTCAGTATATACACATAGGTGAGGTAGATTCTCCACAGTATATACATATAGAGGGGAGGTAGATTCTCCTCAGTATATACACATAGAGTGGAGGTAGATTCTCCTCAGTATACACACATAGAGGTGAGGTAGATTCTCCTCAGTATATACACATAGAGGTGAGGTAGATTCTCTTCAGTATATACACATAGAGGTGAGGTAGATTCTCCTCAGTATACACACATAGAGGTGAGGTAGATTCTCCTCAGTATATACACATAGAGGTGAGGTAGATTCTCCTCAGTATATACACATAGAGGTGAGGTAGATTCTCCTCAGTATATACACACAGAGGTGAGGTAGATTCTCCTCAGTATATACACACAGAGGGGAGGTAGATTCTCCTCAGTATATACACACATAGGTGAGGTAGATTCTCCTTAGTATATACACATAGAGGTGAGGTAGATTCTCCTCAGTATACACACATAGAGGTGAGGTAGATTTTTCTCAGTATATACACACAGAGGGGATGTAGTTTCTCCTCAGTATATACACACAGAGGGGAGGTAGATTCTCCTCAGTATATACACATAGAGGTGAGGTAGATTCTCCTCAGTATATACACAGAGAGGTGAGGTAGATTCTCCTCAGTATATACACATAGAGGTGAGGTAGATTCTCCTCAGTATATACACAAAGAGGTGAGGTAGATTCTCCTCAGTATATACACATAAAGAGGTGAGGTAGATTCTCCTCAGTATATACACATATAGAGGTGAGGTAGATTCTCCTCAGTATATACACATATAGAGGTGAGGTAAATTCTCCTCAGTATATACACATAGAGGTGAGGTAGATTCTCCTCGGTATATACACACATAGAGGGGAGGTAGATTCTCCTCAGTATATACACATAGAGGGGAGGTAGATTCTCCTCAGTATATACACACAGAGGGGAGGTAGATTCTCCTCAGTATATACACATATAGAGGTAGATTCTCCTCAGTATATACACATATAGAGGTAGATACTCCTCAGTATATACACACATAGAGGGGAGGTAGATTTTCCTCACTATATACACATAGAGGGTAGGTAGATTCTCCTCAGTATATACACATAGAGGGTAGGTAGATTCTCCTCAGTATATACACATAGAGGTGAGGTAGATTCTCCTCAGTATATACACAGAGGTGAGGTAGATTTTCCTCAGAATATACACATAGAGGGGAGGTAGATTCTCCTCAGTCTATACACTTAGAGGTGAGGTAGATTCTCCTCAGTATATACACACATAGAGGGGAGGTAGATTCTCCTCAGTATATACACATAGAGGTGGAGGTAGATTCCCCTCAGTATATACACATAGAGGTGAGGTAGATTCTCCTCAGTATATACACATAGAGTGGAGGTAGATTCCCCTCAGTATATATACATAAAGGGGAGGTAGATTCTGCTCAGTATATACACATAGAGGGGAGGTAGATTCCCCTCAGTATATATACATAAAGGGGAGGTAGATTCTGCTCAGTATATACACATAGAGTGGAGGTAGATTCCCCTCAGTATATACACATAGAGGTGAGGTAGATTCTCCTCAGTATATACACATAGAGTGGAGGTAGATTCCCCTCAGTATATACACATAGAGGTGAGGTAGATTCTCCTCAGTATATACACATAGAGTGGAGGTAGATTCTCTTCAGTATATACACACAGAGGGGAGGTAGATTCTCCTCAGTATATACACATAGAGGTGAGGTAGATTCTCCTCTGTATATACACACACAGGTAAGGTAGATTCTCCTCAGTATATACACACAGAGGTGAGGTAGATTCTCCTCAGTATATACACATAGAGGTGAGGTAGATTCCCCTCAGTATATACACAGAGGGGGAGGTAGATTCTCTTCAGTATATACACATAGAGGTGAGGTAGATTCTCCTCAGTATATACACAGAGGGGAGGTAGATTCTCTTTTACATACAAATTATTTCCCTCAGCTTTATGGTTTCTGAGAAAAGTACTATGTCACGTATTGTGGATTTGTGCACAGTTTTTTACCCATAGAAATGAATACTGATGTTGTGACCCCCTTCTTTTCCTATTTAGGACCTAAAGAATGGTTGTGCCAAATTTCAATTTATACGACTTTAGGAATTTAGAGAATAAGATTAGGTACATAACATAGGGGTGCACTTACTTTTGTTCTTTTAATTGAATAATTAAGTTGCAACTCCTTTACTTTTCCTACTTACGACATAAAGAACGATCATGCAAAATTTCAAGCACGTGAGCCGACACGGACGAACACACGCCCTCCGACACGTGACCTTGCGCATCACTACAAGCTTCTGTGAAGGCTTGTCCCGTGACTTGAGTTGCCACGTAACACACACCCATTATGGACACGTAATATTACATGTCACTAAAAGCTCTGACTCGTGACTCGACTCATACTCTTCCCTCATTAAAGTCTCTGATAGTATTAAGCGCTGCGGAATATGTTGGCGCTATACAAATAAAGATTATTATTATTATTATTAGTATCATAATTACCAAGAAATGTATGCATCCATCCTGGTCACATGACTTAGGTATCATGTGATCATGCATCTATTCTAGACCTCCATACGAGCCGTTCCAATGCACGCCCTGGTATACAAACAGGTAGGGGCAAACTGCTGAGATTGATTTCAATCACACAACGTACATGGTATGTCAATATGTTCACTTTGATGAACAGTAAGGCTTGAAGAAGGTGTCTTTTGCACACAGAAATGCATTGCCATCTCCTTGCCCCAGTATGTATGTGTAATCCTTTTATTACCCTTTTGTTTATATTGTATTTGGCTTTTTAGCCTGTATTTTTGATTTATTAAATTTTGTGGATACCTGCACCATCGTTGGGGACACCACTATTCTATACCGTCTACCAGGATTAAGGTTTTTTTTTTTTGTTTAAAGATCCCCCTGTAAAGTAAGTCACCATTTCCTATTTCATAATCTGTTTCCTGGAATGCTGGAGTCCTTTTATCTACACTTTCTATTACTTTTGCACTTAGAATTGAATAATCAAGTTGCAACCCCGTTATTTTTCTTATTTGCGACCTAAAGAACGACCGTGCCAAATTTCAAGTTTGTGTGGTACAGATTTTCGTTATTAGTTATGTTATGTAGGGGGTCACTTACTTTTGCGCTTAGAATTGAATAATCAAGTTGCGACCCCTTTATTTTTCCTATTAATGACCAAAAGAATGGTTGTGCTAATTTTCACGTTTGTATGACACCGGGAAGTTAGAGAATTAGTGGCGAGTCAGTCAGTGAGGGCTTTCGTCTTCATATATATAGATTAATGTAAATTATGTATCCATGCATAACACAAGTACATGTGTATTCAGTATATTGGGTTCTACTTATTTGAATAGTATTGAATTACGTTGCAAAAATGGGATAATTGTGTAGTTTTTAGCGCTGCGGAATAAGTTGGCGCTATACAAATGAAGATTATTATTATATTATTATTATTAGTTGACAAGTCTGTTAAGTACATTACCAACAGCATCAAGTTAATAATGGGGATTTATCACATTTTCAATGTGAATAGATTTTTGGTGTCAGAGACCTACCCAGTCAACTTATTAGAGGCAGAGATGCTTACAGCGATTCAAGCAACAATTTAATATACACCAAAATGGTGTTAGGGTTACTAGTCCCTTAATGAACCAGCAGTTAAGCACCATTTTTTCAGTTCTTCAGGTTGTAGATTGAATTGTTAGGACAATTCTCTCCCCTATTTGCAGCAATTCTTTGTGCAGGTATCAGAGGTGTTGTGGGCCCCCTTACTGTCATGGTCACTCATGCAGTTCTGAAGATATTACATAGAGCACAAACTAAACATCTTTCAGTTGCAAAACTGACTATGTATGAGGCCTCCCCGCTAGCACCCTCACATCACAATCAAGAGGTATATTATTCTAAATCCAGCTTCATTACGTCTGCTTTATTTGGAAAGGGAGGGAGGTAGGAATAGTAGGGGCAGGCCATGATATTGAATCTCTTCTGGGAAATCTGCTCAAGAAGCAGAACTGATGGCACTCGCTGAAGCATGTAAGCTGGCTGCAGGTAAGGCTGTTAATGTCTACACCGATTCAAGGTACGCACACGATTTTGCACCTTTGTGGCACTGTATAAATTTCATTGTGTCCTCGGATAAGTCAATCCTAATGCAGAGGCAGTGTTTTTGTTGCACAAGGCTTTAGCTCTTCCCGCACAGATGTTTAGTTTGTGCTCTATGAAATATTTTCATGACTGCATGAGGGACCATGACAGTAAGGGGCCCCACAACACTTCTGGTACCTATGCAAATAGAGGGGAGAATCGTCATAGCAATTCAGGCCCAGCTCATGTTGATTTCAATGACAGCTGTAGCTGCAATTAGAAGCGCCGACCACTACACAAAGGTGGACGTGAAGACTTCTGTTGCTTCAACTCTGACCTCTGTGTATTTGTGGCACTGAACGGATGTGCCTGCTCAGCTGATCAGTCAGGGTTCTGAGAGACAGACCCCAACTGATCAACTATTGATGACCCATCCTGAGGATAGGTCATCAGTAACATTCTCCCTGGAAAACCCCTTTAAAGTTTAACAATTTAAAAAAATGGAGGGACAGAAGTCAATAAGCAGGAGATGGGAAGAATTTTAAACTTTTTTTTAGAACTTAATCAGACTATTAGGGGGTAGTGTGTTCAGCCTAAAGGTCCAATACATTTCTTTCTTTTGTAATTTCATAAACTCACCATATGGAGTTTGTTTCACAGGGTAAAGGCACATATGGGATGAGTCTTTATTGTGGCAGATTGCGAAATGGCATGAAACACAAGAATAGAGAAAACCATTTGTGATATTTGACCGATGCTTGTTTATTCGAACCCCTAAGGCCTTAATCGTACGGCCGATGTATATTAAACCACAAGGGCATTCCAATCAATATATACCAAATTACCCAGTAGGTAGATATGGTGGGTATTAAGACTGCATATGAATAGTGAGTTCTCAATCTTCTAGGGTTTTCCGAATTGAAGTTTGGTGACCTGTTTCTTTTGTTGTGCTTTTTGAATTACTGATGCTACCAACATCTCTGGATATCCTTTGTTCTTGCACCTTCTTTTTAAAATCTCAGATTGCTCTAAAAAATCTGAGTTCTTGGTACAGTATCTTTGAATTCTACTTAGTCAGAACCATGCCTAATTGTAAGGTTTTTTGGTGTGGCCCCTGTAACAGGCCTGCACTTTCTCCAGGCCCAGCATGAGGAGCTTACCTCCCACACGAGTGCCTAATATCAAAAGTCCACTGTCACTCATAAATATGTATTTCCCTTGATTCCAGATCGGCTGCATAGTTTTCTTTCAGGTTACTGGGTTTTCCTCAGAGGACATATCAGAGTTTACAACCGAGATTTGATGGTCCATACCAGATCCAGCTGACGACTACCACTTCAGCCAAATTGGAAGGAAAAGACAATTGGGTACATGCCTGCTTTGCTATACAAAAGAGTCTCTGCTCCTGAACCAGAAAAAGACTTTTGTCGTCATTGCTATGCACTACCATGCACACACACAGACTCAATAATGAAAGATGACTGGGACAATAAGGTTGTTTGACATCATGAAGTACTTGGTGCAGCATCTAAGGATTCTGAACAATTGTTGAATATATACTCATGCCCCTATAGCACCCTCCTCTTCGCTCTTTGTGGCTATACCCCTCACTGTGGAGGAGATCAGGTCATGGTCTAATAGAAGTCTTGGTACCCCTGTGTTGTTATAAAAACACCAGAGCAAAGCTGCCCCAATAATTGTTGGAGCATGGCTTGGTGACCCCTGGTGGGTTCTCATTGCTCATGGACTGGGGATCGTCATGCCATCTTATTTGTCCCAAAAAACCTCAAACCCTCCTGGCATGGTGTGCGTGTGTGCAGGTTACAAATAATGGGACAACTCTGCTTTCGAATCACACCCCCTGTCAAAATTGCAATGGGTAACCTAATAAACATGTACAATGTGTGGGGGTTAAGCACACATTGGGGGAATCAATTAAATTACAAAAAAAGGTGGGTCTGGAAGTTGGACAATACAACACAGTAGAGAATTGGGCCAGAGCAATGGATGTCTTGCTGTTTGGATGATAGCTGGTGTTCTAGAACACACAGCAGTAGCCATGCCACCTAGTATATACATAGTCTGTGGTCATGAAGTATACAAATGGTTCCCTTTAATCATACAGGCCTTTGTACCCTTGCTAGGCTTACACCTGCCACCTTTGTGTTACCGCATGAGGTCTTTCATACACGAGTATCCCTAAACACACTCTTCAAGAAAGCTGCGGATAATTGACCGCGGCCAAATGGTAAGTCTCACATAGTGTCTATGGGAAGCCTAACAGGATTTTTAGTTCATTGTTAATTTATTTACCCATTCATACTACAAATGTGGGATTAAGCCCCATTTACACGCAAAGATGATCACTCGAAAGATAGGATGATTGACAGTTTCAGCAATCATTTTGCATAAGCTGCTAATGGGTACTAATGCCCATTAGCAGCTTATTAGCTTCATTTTCATGTAAATGAGCCTCCCTGAGCTATATACAGAGAACAGCAGGTGATCTGTTATCTGCATACAGCCCCTTTGTTCTGCTGCAGGACTGCAGCTGAATACAATATTATCTCTCATGGAGATTCACTGCCTGTGGTCCCTGCTAACAGTTGTCCGGCCGAACGATGGATTTTAAACTCAACTAAAAATCATCATTCGGATGAAAAGCAAACGATTGTAGCATTTACATGCAAGGATTATCGCTCAAAAGACATTGTTCGAGCGAATTTTGAGCAATTATAGTTGCGTGTAAATGGGGTTTACGTTAGTGTGCAAATAGTAGCCGAAATGAGAGACAAATGGCTGAAGGAACATGAGGAGAAACAGGGATTCTGGTGGAGTGACACCTTTTCTATGTTCAATTTCACAAATTGGTTTAAATCTATAGGAGGTTGGCTTATGGGCATTATACAAGGTATTCATCAAATATTACGGTTCTGTGGTGGAGCACACATTATAGGAAGACTTATTATGTGCTGCATGCTTTATAATGCAAGGCTGGAGCAGGAGGAACATGGAAGCTCACAAAGGTTGTTTGTTCAAGCCTGAAGAAGAGCCCTGTGTAGGTTGGGAAGCTCGCATTAACTTCATGTAGTATTGGTAGCCTCTAAAAGGTATCGTATCGACAAGATGACTTGGATTCTCTTGCTGGGAACAATCACATTATACATTGTTGTTGCACACCCCTCCATACATCCCACTTGCTTGTCTCCCCCACCCTCTTCACTGCAGGCTACTACTTCTTCTCATCTGACCTCCTAGAACTACAAGAACTGCAATTTTCACTTTTAGTTTATAATTTCCTGGGGACTACAAAATGCTGCCCCCCTGCAACCCTATAACAGACTTGATTAAGGGGGTAATCCTGCCATGGTAAGTACACACCAGATTCTGAGCAGACGTTCAGCACTGATTATCACCTCTGACTTTGGCAGTACTGTTACAGGTATGAAACGGGAAAGAACATGTTATTACAATGAAAAAAACAAAGAAGACCGTTATACAACCGTTTTCTGATTCAAATGACGCCAGCCGACTGTCCTGCGTGCTCTAGGCCACAATGACTGTGTTTTTAGCCACTTTTGGACAGTTTATCAGATCGTTCAGAAAAAGGGCATGGCCCAAAATGCACCAAAAGTTGCACCAAAAGTTGCACCAAATTGCCACAAATTTTGCAAAAATGTTGGCACCATTTTTGGTGTAAACCAAGGCAACTAATAGGTGATCTAAACTTAGACTATATTACAAAAGGGGAACAAAATCGGAGAGCGCTTGAAAGAAATGAATGAGGTGGAACAACCTCCCTTTGGACATTGTTGGTAAGTAAGCAGATCGTCGTGCCATCACACTACTTGGACCGGGAAGGAACTTTGATAGGACTTTTTCAGTCATCACTTTTGAATTGAAAGAGAGGGTTAAGGTGTCACATAGTCCCAATACAGATGGCAGTGGCTGCATGTCACACCATCTGGGTACACCTAGACGCATGCGTGGGACTGAACACACTGATGAAACATCACAACATGGGAGATACAATCTATCTGCTCAGCTTACCTTCTTTTGAAGTACACAGTGGAAAATGAATATGAACATTCCCTGAAGACAGTTGAAAACGGTGAACAAGTATGCCATGATGACTGTACTCTCATTTATATACATGAGTCCAAAGGCCCAGGTGAGGCCCAGCAGGCAGAGGAGAGCTATGGCACCTATGACCCAGGATCTGGGGAGGAACGGAGAGAATGGTAACATATGTTACATCTGATACTATCAGCAGATACAGGGTCCTTAATGCGGACTAAACACAAAGGAATACAAGATGTAGGAAGGAGAATGCCTTGTCAACCATCCTTAATAACCGCGATATAGCACGGGTTCTGGAGCAGTTGTTACTCTACTCATTTCACTGTAAAGGTTAAGACATTGTATATAGAGGTCATTACAAATAGAAGGAGCCAGTTCCACCTCAGTTCCTGGGGTTTCCCTACATTTTCTTACTTCATCAAGTGCTGCGCTCAAGAACCAATCACAGCCAGCGTTTCCTGGAGGCGGGGAATTTGGACCCCTGACCACAAAGCGCTGAAAGAAAACTACAAGCAAGTGCTGAGGACCTGCAGAAAAGATGTGGTGGAGTGAACAGGGGGGGGGGGGGGGGGGTTCTTTGCAGCTATGGCTTATTTTCAGGGTAGGGCTTATATCTCACTCAGAGAGGCTTGTGTTACTATATAGAGGCCAGTGGTACTAAATAAAGCAGCAGTATTACTATATAAGGGCACCAGCATTAGTATATAAGATGCTCAGTGTTACCATATAGGTGCCAATGCAACTACATAAGGAGCCAGAATTACCATCTAACGGGGCATTCATGGAGGATATTATTATTATATTAGAAGGGGCTCAATGGGGTATTAAATACTATATGTGGGGGGACTTCAGGAGGCATTATTAATAAATATATATCAATATTATTACTGACATTCATGAGGCATTATTATTCTATAACGGGACATTCAAGGGGAAATATAGTTATAAAAGGTGGCTCTCTAGGGGGGCCATATTATTACTATGTAAGGGGGCACTATGAGTTTATAAGGAAGCACTCACAGGAGGATTCTTACCTTTAAAAACACACCAAAAAGGCATTATTACTTTGTATGGGGAACTCAAGGGGACAATATTATAGAGTGGCTCTTACTACTTTATGAGGAGGCACTCAATTGGTTAATTATTTTAGAAAAAACACAAAGAGGGCATTATTAATGTCTAAGGGCCAAAAGATCGCTGTATTTCTAGGAAGTACACGGGGGCATTACTGTGTCTATTAATACTATGTGGGGCACGAAAGGGGCATTACTACTGGATGGGAATACAAAGGGAAACCAATACTGAGTATTTAACATCCCATTGTGTGGGGTGCACAAGAGCACTATGACTGTGTGGGGTACAAGAGGTGACACATTTACCGTGTGGTGCACTAATATGGGGCACTGTCTGAAACTATTATTTTCAGGGGTACAGTCTATGGCACTATTTTTGGGGGTAATTAAAGTTAGGACACTATTTATTTGGGGGCACTGCATCCCACATCAGGTACAATTTAGGTAGATTGCTAAAGGTGTTTGGGGAACTGAAAGAGTGAGGAACCCAAGATATCTGTGTTACCAACGATGCCGAAACCAGTCATGGCTGGAAGATATCATCATAGTGTCGTGTGATAGACAAGACGGAATGGACCTCACCTGTGAGCTCAGATTATATGGAGAGCCCATATCCACCACTGGATGGTCACCATATGGCAGTAATAGTAGTCTCTCTATAGTGGCATTATTCTATAGCAGTATGACCATACTAGCCAGTCATTATGGTGCTGCGGCATTGTTTGGGTCTTGTGTGGTGGGAACATTGGTGTTTGTATAGGGTTTTCTTCAGTAATCGTATCTAGAAAGTCTTTAATTACTCTGTATTGCTTCCGGCATACCGTCAGCACCGTTACATGATTACTATATACATACAGCATTTATTCTTTGCCCCTGATCTTTTAAGACCCCAGTAATGCCTTCCCTCAGCTGATTGGTGAATGTATGGAATCTAATCAGTCATAACGAAATTACCATAAAAATACACAAAAAAACTGCACTGACATATTGATTAAGCTTCCACTCACCTGATATTGTCGAGGCAGCCGCTGTCTGGCTTCATTATGGCCGTATGATGAAACATTTTAAATAGGGCAATTCCAAGAAAAATTACATTAAGCTAGAAAGTAAAGAGAAATTCACAAAGTTAATAAATAATCTTCAAAGACAGAATATCAAGAAGATTCTGCTAACGAGGAGGTCCTACAACCGTCTACGGACGACGTCACACGCTGGCGGTATTTCAGCACGGATTGCTCACTATTGGCCTCCATAGATTTCATTTTCTGCTTGGCAAATATTAATCCATATTTACCCCATAAAAAAGGCTGCTAATATGAAGGGAAATGCGTATAAAGCGGGTCTTCAAAAACGGTAGTGTAAAATACAGCTATTTGATTGGTACAACCTAAGATACCGTTCCCGTCACACTTTGCTCCATATTACAGTCCGCTAAACACGGCCCAAATACAGAGCTAAAATATGGCTGCCTGTAAGCGGGTCAGAAGGGAGCTTGGGTACGACGCGTTGCCATGGGCCGCTATAGCGTTTTACAGCAGTAGGACGGCTGCGGTGATCCTCAAGTCCGGCCAGTTGGTAACAAACAGCACTAATAGGATAGGTGACGCCGAAGACCAAGGAGCTCCTCAAGTGTCTGCCCTCCTCAGGAGCCCCCATTACTTTATGCTTTTCATGTATTAGAGCAGGTCGAACATCTCACAATGGCCTTTAAGTGTGTAATGTTATATGAGAAACTGAGCTTCACATTTTCACATAACTACATTTGTGGCAACTGTTTGAAGCAGTCTCGCTGACCATTGTCTTAGTGTGCCACAACCAGCCAACCCCACCTGTCGCTGGGTGCCGCCATCTTGCACGCCATGCTCAGATCTCCTCAGCACTACCTGGACTATTTGGATGAGTAATGGCTTGGGGACCCCACAGAGAACACAGTATCCCATTTGGAGGGTTCCAGAGTGAAAACCTCTAATTATTCCCCTACCATTTAGCACAAAGTCAAGTTGATGTGTGGCTAGGTGGATCAACATCCGCCTGCTAGACGGCTTGCTTAGGTTATGGATCCCGCTGGTGCTGAAAACACCATGCTTGCTTCAGCTGCACATCCCAGGACCAAGTTTCACAGATTCTGAAGACTAGCAGCCTGCTTGAATTTCTTGGAAAACACAGTCTGCAGCGGCTCCTATTCAATCTGCCACCCAAGTTAGTATACAAGTGTTTACACAACTAGTGAATGGGAGCCAAGCAGCAATACTAGACACAAGGGTGGCGCTGGGTTTGGAAGAAAGCAGCCATGTTTTTCTAGCCCTTTAATTGTCTCCTTGCTAGCTGCTCAGACTGTGTCCCGGCCCCCTGCTCTTGTCACTGAACCACAGACTCCATTACCATCACACTTTGATCCCAAGTCCTGCCGAGGATTTTTGAATCAATGCCAGATACATTTTAACCCAAATCTACAGTTTCCCACTGATTAGAGTAAAACTGTGCTTATCTGCTTGTTGCCTGGCCAAGCACTAGCCTGAGCTACACCATTATGGGAACGCAAGGGTTCCACGACCTCTGACCTTCCGAACCTTTTGACTACATTTCATAGTGTATTTGAGGAATCTGATTGAGTCTCTTCAGCTGCACATGCACGCTTTTGCCTGAACCAAGAGTCAAACACAGTCGGCCATTACACTATCCAATTTTGCACACTGGCGATAAAGCTGGAGTAGAATGATGAGGCATTCCAGGCAGCATTCTGCAAGGGGCTCTCTGGAACAATTAAAGATGGCTGGTGGAGATACTTGCCTTCATCCCTTGAGGACCTCATTTCTATAGCCATCAGAATAGATATACATTTAAGAGAATATTACCCATGATAATGGGTGGATCCCATTTTCTCCAGGCTACTTCAGCCTCCTTCTGCTCCATCCCCTAAAGAACCAATGGAGGTAGAAAGAGACAAGCTTTCATCCAAGTAACATTTGAAAAGGCGGACACCTAAAGACTTGCCTAGTCAAACCAGAGAAACTCTGGCATCTAGGCCAGTAGGAGAGGCTGCCTTAGTTGACAGCCCTCTCCAAAATTCCTGCATCTCTGACCTGTGCTGGCATGCACTTGTATACGGAGGAATATCTGGATTTTCATCTGCCACAATCTGGTGGTCAAGCACAGTATACCCATGTTAACCCTGAAGTATCCTGTCAATTCTGTGGATGGGAGCTCCTGTCTGATGTCATCAGGTTTGTCAGCATCCCTCTAGATCTTCGTAAATTGGGATTTTGCACAGAGAGAAGATTTGCCTCCTGGTTCCACCCAGATCCATAAACAAAGTGTTGTTGGGAGGACCTTGGCTTCGTTTTCACTCATTGGTCATCAACTGGGCAGATCTCTTGTTGAAGCACCTGTTGTTTTACCCTCTGTCTGCACTCTGTTGCTCCAGTCCTAAAACCAAAGTTCATCCAGAGTTTTCATGCCTACCTCCATATTACACTATGTATGCAGATGTGTTCAGCAAAAAGGATGCAGAGACCCTGCTGCTAAATAGATCATATGACCTCTTGACAGGTGCATAACCTGAGTCAAGTTTACCTGTAAACTCAAGCCGTGGGTGAGTATATCAAGGAGAATCTATCTGAAAGTCTTCCTCACCCAGTGAAAAAGAAAGATGGCTGCTTGTGACGATGCACTGATTACAGAGGTCTAATACAAATACCTGTTACTCTTAATTTGACAGGATACAGGGGGCTACCATTTTTACAAAACTTGATCTCATGGTGCGTATAACCTCATCAGAATATGTGAGGAAGATGAGTGGAAAACTCCTGGGTTCATCATTTCTGTCCAGGGTCTTAGTATAGACCAAGAAAAGCGTTCAGCTGTTTTCAATTGGCCAAAACCTCAGAGTCTTAAGGTGATTCTGAGATTTTTGAGGTTTGCAAGTTATTACCGCCAGTTCATCTCACACTTTTCCTTCTTGACTGCTTTGCTGTCTGCCAAGACTCATCAGGTGCCAACCCCAGGTATTGGTCCCTCAAGGTTGAAGAGGCCATTGGCAAGTTTACACAAGTGTTTGCCAGTGCTCTATTCTTCACCACCTAGACACTTCAAAACCTTTTTATCTGTAAGGCGATGCCTCCTCCTTAGAGGTAGGAGCCCTTTTGTATGAAAAGAATTCCAAAGGCTAAAACATTCCTTGCAGTTTATTTTCCAAGATGTTTACCTCTGCTGAGGAAAATGATCCCATTGGTGACCATGAGTTACTGGCAATCAAGCCTGCCCTGGAAGTATGGAGACACCTGCTGGAGGGCTCTGCTCATCCCTTCCATATCTACATGGATCATAGGACATTGACATATATTCAGTCAGCCCAATGGCTGAATCATCATCAAGCTCACTGGTCTCTGTTCTTTGCCAGGTTCATTCCTCCTACATTTCTATAGTGCTGAATAGAACACTAACGCAGATGTTCTTCCCAGGTCCTTGGACAGATCAGACAACAGTCCAGAACCTCAATTCATCATTGATTCTGAAAAAGTTGGTTCAACTAATGGCACATGTCTACGTGACATAACCCGAGGAGAAGCGTTTGTTCCTGCTGTTCAGAGATCCTGTATTCTTTCTTAGGCCATGATACCCAAATTATAAGGGGGCTTTTGAACCTATTTCTTGCCATTATTGATGGCGCAAAAGAAAAAAAAAACTGTGCCATGAACAAGCCTTTTCTTCAGCATCTGGCTGCATTAGTTCAGCCCTTGTCTATTCTTCAGTTGCCCTGGTCTCATATTGGACTTTATCACTGACCTTCCTAATCCCCCTGGCAACTCCATAATTTTGGTGATAGATAGATTTTTTTAAAGTGTCTCATATCATCCCGCTTCCTGCTTTGCCCTCTGCTACCCATCTGGCAAATCTATTTATTACTCATATGTTCAGTTACATGGTCTTCTGCTTTACATCATCTCTGACCATGGAGTACTGTTCAGATCCCACTTCTGGAGAGAGCTGTGTAGTCTCATGAATATTAAACTCAACTTCTCTTCAGCAAATCATCACCAGTCTGATGGTCAAGTTGAAAGAACAAAATCAGTCCTTGAAACAAAATTACATCCTCCCAACAAGATAGTTGGTCATCTCTTCTCCCATGCGCTAAGGTCTCTCACAATAACGACCTCAATCAGGGTCAACACCATTCTTGTGGTCTATGCTCAGCATAACTGTGTGCCCTTACCAATCGATTCCTCCACTGATGTATATGTAGTGACTCATTGCCACCAAGAGTTTATGAAGATTTCGGACCAGACTAGGGATTCGCTTATTCACACTGCTGAACTTAGGAAATAAGAAGATGATAATTAGGAGAGAGTTACCAAAATACTCTCCTGGGGACTGTGTATGCTCATTTTCAAAGCGTGATCGTTCTCAGTAAGAGAAACCAAGTCATCTTGTAGATATGAGAGCTTGTGATGAAAAATACATGATGTTATAGCGAGCGTTTGGTTCTCTCAGGGTCCTTTATCAAGGCATAATGAAAACGATCTGAAGAGGCATGCATCTATATACACACATACTTATGATGAGGCACAGACACGGATGTGATTAATTTGCACTTAAAAGAATACTACGACAAAAATACAAACATAGATGTGAAGGTTTTATGGTCCCTGAATTAGTGTTAGGAGATCTTTAGGTCAGCAGTGTTATCTGTTTTTGGTTATTTTCAACATACATCTCAGGCTACCCCTGTTTAAGTTCGCGCCTCACATCCTAGGACCCTTCAAAGTCCTAAAGCAAATGACTCCTGTTACATACAAGCCTCATTTGCTACCTTCTTGGAGAATTTTTTAAAGCCGTTAATCCTCAACCGGTATTCTCAGTCCTCTGTCTCTCCCGTCTGCTATTTCAGAGGATGAATACGAAATCCTGGAGATTTTTCATGTAAAGAAGTGAATCTAGTAGATGAGAAAGGCTGTAGTCCTACGAAGAGAACACGAGAGCCCCAAGAAAACATCAGTGCCCCGAGTTAGTTAGGAAATTTTGTTCCACAAGAAGGCGGGGGCCTGGGGACTGTCACGGCATTCCATCACTCTTTGCCTCCTCTGTCACGGGGCGCCACCATTCTGCACACCATCCTCTGTCCTCCTCTGTATCCCTGGTGTCTGCCGTAGTCCTATTTAACACTTGCTGTACTCTCTGCTATTGAGTATGCTCCCAGAGGTGTACTAAGCAGCCCCATGAATATCATAGTCTCTGACTTTGCCCTGAACAGAGCTCCTGCGCTCCTGCCCTCTCTCTTAAAGTGCCAGCGTGATCCTTAAACCTGTCCTCCTCCAATCCCATCCCTGCACCTGTTATATTACCCATCTGGCCCTAAGCAGTTGGTCTCCTACCACCATTTGTGACAAAGCCTAGTTTATGTATCTTCTGGTTCTGACACTGCCTGACTTTGGCTCTTCTGTGCCCCCTGACCTTGGCTTGGTAGTCTGGAATTTGTTATTGCCTGCTACCTGCTGACCTCCAGCCCGCACCTTGTTAATGCACCTGTGCTGCTAGCCCCGGCCATAGCCCGTCTTCCTGCTCTTGGGCTGTGTTTTACTTCTAGTTTTTAAAGCTAGAACCAAGAATGGGTTCAAAAAAACAAACAAATGGGGTCAGTTTGTGCGTTAGAGAATAGTGTAGTGAAGAGGCAGACAGGCAACAGGAACTGAAAGACAACCTGACATCTGCCCAGAGCTGTTTACACCAACTTATGGGGCTGTTTAGACTAACTAATAGGCTCTATTCCTGCAAGACATTATACATAAATCATGCAGGCCCACTACTTCCGATCCGCCACATGCAGTTAATAAGCATGCACCTATGTAATAATATCCTTCCCCTCCCCCATTCCTCCCTCTTACCCCACCACTATTCCATAATCAAGAGAGCACATGTAAAGTTAGCATATGTAATTGATACATGATGCTTTATGGAGTAGGCAAGTTGTGGACCTCCAAAACGCGTTGCCCTGTACACATGCCTACAGAATGTTAGCCTGTTTATTGTTCCTGTTGCACCTGAATAGAAGAAAAGAAATACCGGACTCCGTTAACCTATTTTGGATTATTTTGGGTTACCCTAGATTTTAGAGTCCTGCCTACCCAGCAAACGCATCTATGAAGTAAGCGATTTTTCTATTTCCTGTTGACGTTTCTTCCCCCGGAGCGCTGGGGTTTTCACTATACGTTATCATACTCTTCATTTACATGACCGAGGGATTCTACTATCCCGGGTTTCTACTGCATGTTGAAGACATTCTAAAGGATCTGGTGTATTGGATGCTCAGAGCGGCAGTGAGGATGCCTGTCATCTGATGGGCGTTCCACACCAGGTAAGTCCCTTCCACACTTATTTCCTGATACCATCCATTATTTGGAGCGCTATCCACATATTTATCTGTGCCTCTGCACTGTGACAGCCCTTCAGATATTTGTAGACCGCTATTAAGTCTCCTCTCAGCCTTCTCTTCTGCTAAACATTCCCAGATCCTTTACCCGTTCCTCATAGGACATGATTTGCAGACCGCTCACCATCTTGGTAACTCTTCTCTGAACTTGCTGCAGTCTGTCGATGTCTTGTATAAAGTGGGGTGCCCAGAACTGGACCCAGTATTCCAGATGAGGTCTGACTAAAGAAGAGTAGAGGTGGATAATGACCTCATGTGATCTAGACTCTATGCTTCTCTTAATACATCCCAGAATTGTGTTTGCCTTTTTGGCTGCTGCATCACATTGTTGACTCATGTTCAGTCTATGATCTATTAGTATACCCAAGTCTTTTTCACATGTGCTGCTGCTTAGCCCAATTTCCCCCATTCTGTATGTGCTTTTTTTCAGTTTTCCAGCCCAGATGCAGGACTTTGCATTTCTCCTTGTTAAATACCATTCTGTTAGTCGCCGACCACTGTGCAAGCTTTTCTAGATCTTTTTGAATCCTCTCTTTCTTCCCTAGTGTTAGCTATCCCTCTTAGCTTTGTGTTGTCGGCACATTTGATCAGTTTCCCACAATTCCCTCCTCCAGATCATTTATAACAATGTTGGCCAACACTGGGCCCAGGACAGAGCCTTGTGGTCCCACATTATGCTGATGATCTCTTAATTTTTACAATGTGGCATCTGACTATTCAGCCATTTCAGATACGGAGATTCACTTTTTCAGTTTTTATATTTTGTGACTGATAAACCATGCAGATGTTTATTTTCCGGGCGGTGCACATTGTGTTAGTGCGGTGTGCCTAGATGTACAGCTTACCAGTAATTTACATAATGGTTTCTTTATATCATAGGCTGTGGCTGGCAACACTACACTTATTGCAGATAGTTTCCTTTCTCTACATACCAATACAGGAATTAATAAGGGCTAAACAAGCTCCACTGTGGATGATTATCACACATCACAAAGGGATATTACACAACACCTTGGAGGCTCTGGGACAAATCTCAATTCCGTAAACAAACACAACGTGAGAACCTTTTAATGGATTACAATGAAAGTGTTAGAAATGAGTCCAGTGAAGGGTTTCCCACTCCGTACAGCAACAACCTCTGGGATATTAAAAGCTTATTTATACCTTCGCTGAACAACAAATTACAGCATCTTATTACATCTACCAGCCCAAAAATGTACAATCTAAATAAATGCTAAGAAAAACAGAATGCAATGATTTGGAAATCTCATATAACCGGATTTCCTATCAGAGGTCGGAAATCAGTCATTTTTCCATTTAATTGGAACAATAAAATAATTTGAAAATTGCTGGCAGCAACACATCTCAAAAAGGTAGAACAAAAGGCTGGACTGTGTATAAAAAGAGCATGTTAGAGAGTCCGAGTCTCTCAGAAGCCAAGATGGTCGGAGGTCACCAATCTGTGAGAAACTGCATCTAAAAAGTGTGGAACAACTTCAGAAAAATGTTCCTCAATGTAATATTGTGAAGACTTTGCTTATCCCACCATCTAGAGTACATAAAAGAGTCAGAGAATCTGGAGAAGTTCATGTGTACAAGGGACAAGGCCGACGGTCACTATTGGATGCTGGAGATCTACGGTCCTCAGGCATCACTTCATTAAAAACAGGCATGATTATGTAACGCCGATCCCTGCAGGACCCAGGAATACTTCCAGAAGTCATTGTGAACACAGCGCATTGTACAATCCACAAATGTAAGTTAAAGTCGTATCATGCAAAGCAGAAGCCATTTATCAACACTAGTCAGAAACGCCGGCGTCTTCTCTGGGCCAAAGGCAAAATGGAAAACTGTTCTGTGGTCAGAGGAATCAAAATTTGAAATTATTTTGGAAACCACTGATGCTTTTTTCAATTTTCACCCAACTACTGGATCATTTGCACCACTTCCACTAACTACTGCAGCGCCGCTCTAGCCTGTATCACATCAGTTTCTATAGGCAGCTGGCTGTGCATGCATGTGGCAGCTCCATTCATTTCAATGGGACTAAGAAAATTAGTCAAACATAGCAGTCATCATCTTCCATCAGCCCATGAAAATGAATGGAGCTGCTACACGCATGTGCAGGGAGCTCTGCATGAAAACTGATGGAGCAGCGCTGCAGAGGTGAGCCCCACTGCTTTCAGGATTGGTGGCGATACGTACAGTTTTACTCCCACTGATCAATCAGTTTTCACCCATCCAGTGGGTGAAAAGTTAATTTACCCTTTAAGTGCTGATTAGAAGAGTGCACAGAAATGAATAATTCTTACAAGCGACCTTGAAGGCGGTTCGCACCCAGATAGAGAAAAAAAAGAAAGTTAATGACACCAATCAGAGGAGAGTCACCTGTAATCTCCGGAGGTAACGGCACTGTAATCACTATCGCTGTATTGAGCTGGAATCTATTATATGGTGACTGCATTAGTTAGAGGTATACTAAGGCTAAGCTTCTATAACCGATCTCTGGCACTTGGCAAACTTGCCTATTTGGGGCCACATGCCGTCCGTGTTATTCCACGGACAGCATATGACCCAATTATAGCGCTATGATGACATGCACACTGCCATTTTTTCACGTGGACTGAAGCTCTGCATGAAAAACACATCACATGTAATATTCCTGTCTGTATCACGCCAATGTGCTGCCTGTGCATATATCAGATGCTGTACAATGTAAGTTATGCTCAAGCCACCGGGGTACAATCGCACACACAGGAAGTGTGACGGGGGCCTTATGTTGTCTAAAACGTATATACAGTAGAACCTCAACTAACGTCATTAATCTGTCCGGAAGCAATGGACTTTAGTAGAAACCAATGTTAGTTGAGGACATTATTTCCATAGGAATTAATGTAAATCCAATTAATTGGTTCTAGAAGTTCCAAAAAACACCCCAAACCCCATTTAATAGAGAATAACTCTGGTCTGTAACACCAAAAACAATACTGAATGAATATAAAGCACAACTGGAAAGAGTAAAGTAATATCGCAGGGACATCATTATAGCAGTACGTATCACTGTGTTATTTGTGGTGTGACATAGGACTGCAGCGACATCATTATTGCAGTACGCATCACTGTGTTATCAGTGGTTTAACATAGGACTGCAGCGACACACCCCTTCACTTCCAGTTGCAGGGTGTGGTTCACTTGTGAGCAGGTGCTAGCAGCTCCAAGCTTCTCTCCTTCTCCTCCAGGGCCTGGGACTTTTTGCTCTCTCCTACCCAGGAGGGAGTGAGGTCCTGGGCTATGGCTAGAGGGAGGACTACTACCCCCACTCTCCGGAGTCAGCCGGCGGAGGATGGGGATGCTTCGCAGCCGGCTACCCAGGAGGGGCTGAGGAGATCTAGCAGGAGACGCAGCGATGTGTCTCCTGCACCCCTCCTGGAGACCACCCGAGGTGGCCGTCGGGCTAGCCAGGGTGAGGGACGGCCACCTCGGCAACTAATGCCGTACATAAGTCACCTGAAATCCCCTGGAGGGTCTCTATTTTGGCAATGACCTTCCTAAGTGAGACCCCCAGGCTAAAAAGAAGAAAAGTGGCAAAAAGATCACCCAGGTGGAGTACAGGTACGTCAGCCTCCCTGGGCAAGCCTCTGAACCAGGGGAGGGGGGTAGCTGCATGGGTAGCCCCCGGGTCCGACCCATCCTGGACTCTGCTAATGTGGGTTCACTGCAAAGGAAGGGGGCGAGTACTAGGCATCCTGATCCAAACACCCCCCCGGTTCGTAATAAAAGGAGGGGTGACGGGCAGAAGCTGGTGTCTGACAGTGAGATTCCTAAGAGTGTGGGTCATCCGGCGTCGGATGATCCAGGTAAAATGTCAAAAAAGGTTGCGAAGGTGGGGGGGTCATCCGGCGTCAGATGATCCAGGTACAATGACAAAAAAGGTTGCGGAGGTGGGGGATGCACCGGCATCAGGTGGCCCCCAGAATGGCCCTGCGGTGGGCCTAAGTAAGGGGGGTCACCCAGCGTCGGGTGATCCCAAGAGTTCAGGGAAGGTGGAGGAACTGGTTGGGGATCATCCAGCGTCGGCTGGCCCCCCGAAAGGCCCTGCGGTGGGCCTGGATAAAGGGGGTTGCCCGGCGTTGGGTGGCCACCAGAAAGGCCCTGCGGTGGGCCTAAGTAAGGGGGGGTCACCCACCAGCAGGTGATCCCATAGGTTCACGGAAGGTGGGGGGGTCATCCGGCGTCGGGTGGCCCCCAGAAAGGCCCTGCGGTGGGCCTGGATAAAGGGGATTGCCCGGCGTCGGGTGATCCCAAACATCCTGGGAGTTTGGGGGGCCATCCGGCATCGGGTAGCCCCAATAAGGGCCCTGCGGTGGACCCCCAAAAAAGTGGATACCCAAAACGCCGGAATTCATTTGCTGGGGTTACACAAAGTATGATGGCAGGAGGCGGAGCCAAAGGTCCTGAATGCATGGCTGGAAGTCCCTTTCCCCCCAGTGCTAAGGGGGGTGGGTCTGGAGGTTTGGAGGGGACTATATTTAAGAAACCCACCCTGGGTTGCTCCCCTGCAGGCAAGGGGGGAGCGGCTGGGAAACCTCCGGGCCGCCAGGTGCCCCTTACTCTTCCGGCCAAGAGAGAAGCCATTACCGGTCTGGTCGCAAAGAATAGGGAGAATGATGAGCGTGAGAGTATGGA
The DNA here is from genome assembly GCF_035609145.1 of Eleutherodactylus coqui. Lineage (NCBI taxonomy): Eukaryota > Metazoa > Chordata > Amphibia > Anura > Eleutherodactylidae > Eleutherodactylus > Eleutherodactylus coqui. The sequence goes on from NC_089843.1 coordinate 224,422,397, forward strand.
AGGCATGGAGGTGTGTGTGAAAGGGATGAAGGGAGCAACATCATGGTGAGAGGTGTGCGTGAGGGAGAGTCCAGGGGTGTGGGGAATCTAAATAATACAAGATTAAATGTTGGGGTGTCTGCTGGTGGAGGAGTATCTGAGGGAGGTACAGGTAAATTTACAAAAGTCACAAGTGAGGGTGGAGTGTTCAGTGGTTTGGGGAGGAGTGGGGGCCCTGGTCCAGCTGCTGCCTCGGCGGTGACTGCTCCTAGAAGCTACGCTAGTGTTGCCGCCGGGGTAAGTGGGGGACCTTCACCTCCTGGCTTCAGGGACCCCAGGTCACACGAGCTATTCCTATCCGCCTTAAAGAGGGGAGAGAGGTCGGTCACTATAGAGGGTGAAAAGCGCGACTTATCCTTTTGGATAGATAGGTTTGGCACAGGGGCCTTCCGAGAGCAAAGGCAGGGAGAAGAGGCATGGTCGCTTCCTACAGCCGGGCAGGGGGGGGGGGGGGGTCCAGAAGGAATGTGGTTCGTCTCCGATGGGGAGGCAGTGAAGCCTGCCCTAACCGTACTAGGGTGGTGGTGCTTCTCCTCGGGATGGAATTCAGGGTGAGTGACATCTTTGCCCTGATCCACCCCTTTGGGACCTCCCTGTTTGATGTTAGCTTCGTGAGACCAGTGGGGCTCGAGCTCTTCTGGTCAAAATACGAGCTGGCTCAGACGGAGCCCGAGTGGCGGGATTTTGCAGTTCAAGCAATTACCCGCCAGAATGACACTAAGAGAGTGACCGTTCTGACTAGTAAAGAGTCTCTCTCTTATGTTGACATCATGACCTGGATGGGCAGGTATGGGGAGATTCTCCATCCTCCCCAGAAAAACAGGGACGCACACGGTATCTGGTCAGGGGCCTGGACTTTCATGGTAAAGTTGAAACGTGCAGGTAATTCTGTTACCCACATCCCTTCTTCTGCGTTCCTGGGAAGGGACAGGATTCTGGTTTTCTACCAGGGGCAGCCGAAGGTCTGCCACAGGTGCAGGGACCCCACACATTTCAGGGCACAGTGTAAGGTGCTGGTGTGTGCGCTGTGTGGGGGCAGAGACCACCCATCCTCCTTCTGTGGCAGCATTCGGTGTAACCTGTGTGGTGCTTTAGGGCACCCATTCAGTCGTTGTCCCTTATCCTTTGCCAACATCGGCCGAGCCCAGTCAGAGGGTCAGCGGGCCCGTCGCTCCGGGGGAGAAGCTGGTGGCAGCAGGGAGGAGGAAGAGCTACGGGGTTTCGGGGTGCCTGGCCAGCCAGGGCAGGAGGGGAGTCGAGCTGCTGAGGCCCCAAGGGATAGCGATGTGGATGAGGAAACCAGAAGGATGGAGAGAGAGGAGGTGGCTGCCAGTTCTGCCGGATCCTCCCGTGAAGAAAGTGCGGACGAGGAAAGCGAGAAATGGCAAAAGCAGAGAAAAAAGGGTAAGGGAAGAACAAGAAAGAAAAATAGGGGTTCTTCCTCTCTAGAGTGGGATGACTCGGTCCCACTCACTCTGGTGCAGATACCAAAGGAAGGCCCCATCAGTTCCCTTATGGTCGACCTCTCTAACCGGTACCAAGCTCTCAATAACACCTCGGGGTGAGGTACCGGAGGTGGTGGCGGAGATAATTGAGGAAGGAACCCCGGGGGACACTGGGTCTCTTTCTGTGGGGGACCCGGTTTCTTCCAGGAAGGGGGGCTACCCTGAAGCCGGAAGGTGAAGGTAAGGATGAGAGTAGTGATATGGATGTCTCATTTTCACTAAAAAGAAATAAAGGAGAGACCTCTTCTTCCGACAGGGAGGAGGGGGAGAGTAAGAGGAAAGCCATCCAGCTCGATCACCAATGATGGCGGCACTCACCCTGTTGACGCTGGCATCCATTAATGTTGCCAGCATTAAAGGGGTTGTCCCGCGGCAGCAAGTGGGTCTATACACTTCTGTATGACCATATTAATCCACTTTGTAATGTACATTGTGCATTAATTATGAGCCATACAGAAGTTATAAAAAGTTTTTTACTTACATGCTCCGTTGCTAGCGTCCTCGTTCCCATGGAGCCGACTAATTTTCGCCCTCCGATGGCCAAATTAGCCGCGCTTGCGCAGTCCGGGTCTTCTGCTCTCTTCAATGGAGCCGCTCGTGCAGAATGCCGACTCCGTGTAGCTCCGCCCCGTCACGTGCCGATTCCAGCCAATCAGGAGGCTGGAATCGGCAATGGACCGCACAGAAGAGCTGCGGTCCACGGAGGGAGCAGACCCCGGCGGCCATCTTCAGCAGGTAAGTATGAAGACGCCGGACCGCCGGGATTCAGGTAAGCGCTGAGCGGTTTGTTTTTTTAACCCCTGCATCGGGGTTGTCTCGCGCCGAACGGGGGGGGGGGGGGGGGGGGGGGGGGGGGGGGGGTTAAAAAAAAAAAAAACCGTTTCGGCGCGGGACAACCCCTTTAAGTCAGATGCGGCTAGGTTTGCGGCCTTTGATTTTCTCAGCCGAGTTGAAGCTGACATTTTATTTTTGCAAGAGACTAGGCTGACAGATTTGTCGGTCATGTACAAAGCCAAGCGTGAGTGGAGGTGCGGAGCCTTCTATTGGTCTCTTGAGGCCGAGCCGTATAGCGGGGTGGCGGTCCTTTTTAAGACCGCACAGGTAGAATGCAGACGGGTTATCGAGCTGGAAATGGGGAGGTGCCTGATCTTGGATATTCTCATGGGAGGTCAAGAGTTGCGTCTTATTAACATCTATGGACCCCAGTCAAAGGAGGGGCGCAAAGACCTCTTTATGAGAAGTAAGCCTTTCCTTTTTACAAGCCGGCAAGTGGTCTTTGGAGGAGACTTTAATAATGTCACGAGGCTCTGTGATAGAGGAGGTTCCAATAAGCAGCTAGGCTATGATAGCATCGCGTTAAATAGAGTAGTTAGTGAGGCACGCCTTGTGGATGTCCACGTTCGGCACACCCCAGGGCGCACAGGATTCACTTGGTTTAGAGGTAGTTATTGCAGGTCTAGGATAGGTTTTATTTAACAGAGGAAGCCGTCTCCTCACCATTATCAGTGGTGGAGGTGGAGTTCTCCAACCACTGTATGATTCTTTTTTCTCTGAATGTCACAGAGACCCCTCGGATGCGCAAAGGTTTATGGAAGTTGAATTCGTCACTCCTGGAAGAAGCGGAAATAAGACGGTCCTTTGAGGATTTTCTTCAGAGCCAGGAACCACTACTGGGCCCATGCAGCAGTAAGTCAGAGAGGTGGGAGATGTTCAAACATCGGGTGAGAAGGTTCTTCCGACAGATCTCCAACCTCAGAAGCCTGAACAGAAAGCTTATGTATCAGAGCCTGAGGAGGAAACTCGAGCGTTTGGTCTCGACTGGAGGTTTCCGCGAGGAGATCTCCAGAGTGAAATCCTTGCTCAAGAGATGTCAGTATGATAGGCACGCATCTTTGGTTCTTGAGAGGGACTTTGGGAAGTACCGCTCACCTGACCCCTACAAGAACTGTAAGATGTCAGTGAGTTGTAAATTGGTTACGGGTTTGCTAGACAGTACAGGCTCCCTGAAAAAGGTCCAGATCAGGGATCCTGGAGGTCGTCAGATCCTTCTACTCACATCTCTTGGGCGGGAAAGAACTTAATCGGGACGGAATCTCGACTTTCCTGGAAGAAACCGTTCCCGAACCAGGAGTAGACCCCTCTCTTGGCGTTTTGACAGAAGCAATTACGGAAGATGAAGTCGGACTGGTGATTGATGGGCTCTGGTCCAAAAAGTCGCCAGGCCCAGACGGCTTAACATCTGAGTTTTATAAAGCCTTTAAGGAAATTTTGGTTCCCCTCTTGACCGAGGTTTTTAATGAATGTCTATCCTTGGGCGTTCTGCCGGAGTCAATGAGGAAGTCGGCCCTAATTATTCTGTCAAAGGGTAAAGATCCACTCCGTATTGAGAATTGGCGTCCCATAGCGCTCCTCAATACGGACAGAAAGATTCTGGCAAAAGTGCTGTTCAGTAGGTTGGTGAAATTTGCACCCCAGCTCCTTTCTGGGGCTCAGCACTGCTCTGTTCCCGGTCGAAGCACGTTTAGCGCCGTGCTGAGAGTCCGGGAGGCTGTGGAGCAGGGCAGGGCGGGTCTCTGGAAGGGGTTTTTACTTTCCCTGGATCAGGCTAAAGCTTTTGATCGAGTAAACCACGAGTACCTTTGGTCTGTCCTTTTGAGATATGGTCTGCCGGTGGGGTTCGTAAAATGGTTAAAAACATTGTATTCAGGGGCTGAGAGTTTCCCGCTCGTGAACGGTTGGGTTGGCTATCCTTTTGTAGTCGGGTCTGGAGTCCGTCAGGGATGCCCTCTGAGCCCCTTGCCTTACGCGTTCGCTGTCGATCCCTTCCTCAGAAGGGTAGATGGGGGACCGTTGGCGGGGGTGAGGATGGACCCGGGGGTCCCGGACCTGGCCTTGAGGACAGTGGTGTACGCTGATGACGTTACTATCTTTGTCTCCTCTCAGGAGGAGGCGGGGTGGGTGATGGCGGAAGTTGTCCGCTACTCGGAGGTCTCCGGGTCAAAGATCAATCGGGAAAAGTGTGAGAGTCTCTGGCTGGGAGGGGGAGATCCTGCTTTTGATCTTCCGGACGCTCTCCCAGAACCCCAAGATTCCGCTAAAATTTTAGGCATCGATTTCGACCAAGGGAATTATCCCGAGAAAAACTGGGAAGGCAGATTGAGGAATGCCGCTCAAAAGGTGGATCAATGGAAAGGGTGGTCTTTGACTCTGAGAGAAAGGGTTTGCTTGATCAAGACTTACCTGCTCCCTTTGTTAATGTACTTGGGAAGTGTCTGCATTTTGCCAGAACCTCTTTGGTCACGGGTCTACAGCCTGTTCTTCCAGCTGTTATGGGGGAATAGGTTGAACCCAGTCAAGAGGGAGGTTAGTTACCGTACGAGGAGACTAGGCGGGTTGGGTATGGTCAACCCAGTGGTATTCCTCGTGAATACCTTTTTGAAAGCCAATATCGCAAACCTCTGGAAAGAGAGGGCTCCTCCGTGGGTATCCTCCTGTAAGGGATGGTTTCGGCCGTTCTTCCAGGAGTGGGAGACAGGAGGGCGTGTGAAGGACTTTCGTACACCGCACGGACATCTTCCGGCTTACGTTGCACCGGTTCTGAAGGTTTTACGCCAATGGGGGCTGACCGTGGGGGAAGTCAGGACGCTGGCCAGGCGTGTGCTGGACCAGAGGGTCTTGGCAACCCACTTTCAGAATCCATTGGCCCTCAGAGACTGCCCAGGTGGGGATTTGAGGGTGGGTTTGTTTCTTTTAAATTCGGTAAGAATCCCCTCAAAGTATTGGGACTTGACCTGGCGCTGCTTGCATGGTAAGCTGTATGTGGGGGACAATTTGAAGCACAAGAACAACGAGGACAGAGGTTGTCCCCGGGAGTCATGTGGCAACACTCTGGAGAGCATGGACCATTTCGTGCTTCATTGTCCCTTTAATATAGAGCTATACAAGAGGGTAGGGGCTTCCATCGGTTGGCCTCGGCTGGCTGACCTTACCTACGCCGAGTGGTGTTATGGAGCATTCAGAGATCTGGGTGGCAGGGACCGCTGCACTTTATTTTTAGTAAGTCTAGTGGTTAGGTATCACACGTGGAGCGCACGGTGTGTAGTATCGACGCAGCATAAAAGCCTCCTCGAGGACGAGGTAAGTAGGAATATTCTCGGTCACCTGGTGAAGGTGCGTTCTCTGGAGTTTGAAAGGTTGGGTAGGCCTCGAGCAGCCTTCCTTTGGAGGGGTTTTTGCTTTGGGGTTCCCTAGCCTGGAGAACTGTTTCCCGGTGGGGGGCTGGATTCTTTCACCCTAGCTTTTTGTTTTGTTTTAAGTTAAAAGTTGAATAAAAGGTTTACGGGACCCGAACCGGGGCTGGAGGTAACGGTTATATTTTTGTTATTTATATATTTTTCTGTATATTTAGGCTGTGGATTATTATGCATTATATGGGTTTGTGGGTGGTATTATGTTTGTTTGGGTTTTTTTTTCGTGGGTGGTATCATGTTTCATGGGTGGTATTATGTGTTTTCGTGGGTGGTATCTTTATGGGTGGTATTATGAGTTTTTGTGGGGGGTTAGTATTACGTTCTGCGTATTTACAAAAAAAAAAAAAAGAAATTATATATATATATATAATGTATGTATATGTTCATAAGCATGATTGGCAGGTATTGGCAGCGGACCAGGGGATGGGTAGAGGGTAATGTGTGTGTAGTTTAGAGGGGAGGGGGGGGGGGGGGAATAAATAATAATTAAAAAAAATTAAAAAAAATTAAAGAAAAAAAAAAAAAAAAAAAATTTATATATATTCTTGTTTTACAAATGTGTGTTTTTTCTCTGTTTAGTAGGTTGGAATATGTAGCACGACGGGATTATGGAATAGGTTGTCTTGGTTTTGTTATGTAAATTTTGTAGTGTAAATGGGACGTGTGAGATTGGGGAGGCGGCCGGACCGGTTTTTCACTCCTGTACGGTTTCTGTAAAATTTTGTAAATATGAATGTTTGGCTATTATTCTTGCAAATATTTCTGTATTTTCGGTTATTTTTGCAAATATTTCTGTTTTGTAAATGTGTGTGTATATATGCTTCTTGCGATTGTATTTGGCAAATTTTTCTGTTATTTTGTTATTTTTGTTATTACGCCCTGTAATGTTTTTTACTTTTATAATAAGAAGATTATCACTGTGTTATCAGTGGTTTGACATAGGACTGCAGGGACAGCCTTATTGTTACGGCACTCTGCCCCCCGAGCGCCAAGTGGGGTGCCCTGATCTTCCCGCACCCCACTGTCCCTGCCTACTTGCCTCGGCCCTGGCTAGCCCCAGGCGGACAACTGGACGGCGGTCCCTGCCCTGGCTAGGGACCTGGCGGCTGACAAGCAGGAAACTACCTAATGGGGGGGACAGAGTGCCGACAGAGGAGGCAGATGAATCAGACCAACAAAACTGACAAGGCTGGAGATGGGACTCACAGGCAAACTGGCAGGGTGCTGGATAGCAACTAGTGCTGACTGGGCCAGACTAGATTAGAGGCAAACAGAACCAACAAAAACAGACAGAGTGATAGGGGACCAGAGGGAGCTGACTGACAACTAGGGACTGACTGAGGGGAACCACAGACAGACTGGCTAGGTGCATGCAGAACCAATAACTGGCGATGAGCTCAGTTCACTGCTAGTCTTTTAACCACAAGGTTCCGCCCAGGGGCGGAGAGTGGGAGGAGGCAACTCCACCCACTGCTGTATAAGAAGCACAGAGGAGTGCGGGCGGCACCCTACGGGCGGGCACGCCCACGCCGCCGCCCACTGGCCAACCCAAGCTGCTGGGATGACCTCGACACAGGGCTCCAGGCTGCTGGAGCCGACGCCGGAGCGACGCGCGCCGACCGCGGGACCCCATGCCGCACTGTATGGTAACATTACCCCCCCTCTGACGGGGGACCTCCGGGCCCCCGGAAACTCGACCAGGCTTATCCAGGCAAAGGCTGTGAAAACGCTGTACCAACCCGAGAATGTGACCCTCCTGAGCGAACACCATGGACTGATCCTCAGGTCCATGACTTCGGTAGTCTGTGGCTGCCCCATTTCCTTCAGGGCCAACCGTTGACATATCGTCATGTTTCAGGTCGTCTTCCGAGTCAATGTCCAACCATTCGCCACTGTCTTTTGACCCATCCTCGCTACCAATGACGCTGCTTTCAAAATCTGAGGCATCTCTAACTTTAAAATCACTGTCATCTGAGCTATCATACTCCAAAAAACTCTTCCGGGCCCCCAAATATTGTACGGTTCCTGGATCCCGGCAAGAATCCAGGACCTCCTGGGCCTTGTGTTCAACTTCATCACAGACCAGGGTGGGCGGCGGGGCACCGGAGGTGGGCATCACCGAAGAGACAACAGGTTTCGACAAAGACCTATGGCACCTCGTGCGACCCCTCCTTTTGCGATTTCCAGAGGACCGGTACCCCTTCTGTTCGACTGAGCAGGGGGGAGGGGGAGCACGATGGCTATGGCAGGACGGCCCCCACTGGGTTAGCTCCCCAGTGGCCCAATCGAATTGGGGGTTGTGCAACGCCAGCCACGGCATCCCTAGTACCATGTCTACCGACATTTTCTCCATCACCAGGAATGATAGACCTTCCGAATGGCGACCCCCCACCATGAGTTGTAACACTGGGGTCCTCTATCGTACCAAGCCCGAAGCAAGAGGAGTAGCATCAATGCTAGCAAAACGAATTGGCGTCTTCAGCGCCACAAATTCAGCCCTCAGGGGCTCAACGAAACGCATGCTTATCAGGTTAGCAGCTGCTCCGGAATCAATAAACGCCTGCCCTAGGCGGGAGAAGTTCCGGAATCTAACCTGGCAGGGTATCAGAAGTCTAGGACGTACCTGAGGTCCTAGGCGACTCTCCCTGCAGTCGCCTAGGACTGGAAGTCTTTCTGCCGATTCAGACTGTGGACGCTGAGGCCTCCAGGGGCAAGTTATCACCCGATGTCCAGCTTTCCCGCAGTAGAGACAGAGATTATGTAATAACCGAATCCGGCGTCGCTCCTTGGGGTCCAGCGGGTCCAGTTCCATAGGTTCGGGAACAGAGACTGGTACGGACGGGGAGGGAACAGGACAAATGACCTCCCTGACTCTATGGGTCGGTCTATCTTGCTTCCCAGCCCTGAGCCTCCTATCTGCCTTCACTGCTAACTCCATAGCCTCCTTTAAGGACCCGGGAACGGGATGGGAGATCAACAGTTCTTTGACCGCGTCTGAGAGACCTTGCATAAAAACGTCTTTCAGGGCACTATCGTTCCATGCAGTATCACCCGCATAGCGTCTGAAATTGGAGCAATAATCCTCCACACAAAACGACCCCTGATGCAGCGCCAGCAACCGCGCAACCGCCAACCCCACTCGGTCCGGTTCATCGAAGATACCCCCGAGTTCCTGAAAAAAGGAGTCCACCGACTGCAGGGAGGGGGAACCCTCGGGAATGGAAAAGGCCCAAGTCTGGGCAGAGCCCCGCAGCAGGGACATTATAAGCCCGACCCTCTGGACCTCCGAGCCGGAAGAACGGGGACGCATCCGAAAAAACAGGCGACACGCCTGTTGGAAAACGAAAAACTTGTTCCTCTCCCCAGAGAACACCTCGGGAAGAGGGCACTTGGGTTCGGGACAGGTAGAGGCGTTCTGCTCCTGCGACAACGCCCACTGCTCCTGGGCCACCATGCGAGCTGACAAATCCCGGATCACAGGCACCAGGTCTTGCAGCTGGTTTGCAAGGGCGCTGATCGCCGCCATTAAAAGAAAAACAATATTTTAAGGGCCAGTTATTATGTTACGGCACTCTGCCCCCCGAGCGCCAAGTGGGATGCCCTGATCTTCCCGCACCCCACTGTCCCTGCCTACTTGCCTCGGCCCTGGCTAGCCCCAGGCGGACAACTGGACGGCGGTCCCTGCCCTGGCTAGGGACCTGGCGGCTGACAAGCAGGAAACTACCTAATGGGGGGAACAGAGTGCCGACAGAGGAGGCAGATGAATCAGACCAACAAAACTGACAAGGCTGGAGATGGAACTCACAGGCAAACTGGCAGGGTGCTAGATAGCCACTAGTGCTGACTGGGCCAGACTAGAATAGAGGCAAACAGAACCAACAAAAACAGACAGTGATAGGGGACCAGAGGGAGCTGACCGACAACTAGGGACTGACTGAGGGGAACCACAGACAGACTGGCTAGGTGCATGCAGAACCAATAACTGGCGATGAGCTCAGTTCACTGCCAGTCTTTTAACCACAAGGTTCCGCCCAGGGGCGGAGAGTGGGAGGAGGCAACTCCACCCACTGCTGTATAAGAAGCACAGAGGAGTGCGGGCGGCACCCTACGGGCGGGCACGCCCACGCCCCGCACCCACTGGCCAACCCAAGCTGCTGGGATGACCTCGACACAGGGCTCCAGGCTGCTGGAGCCGACGCCGGAGCGACGCGCGCCGACCGCGGGACCCCATGCCGCACTGTATGGTAAGACTTATAGCAGTACGTATCACTGTTATCTGCAGTATTTGCTAACGTTTCTTTACTGTACTGTCCTCATCTGTACAGTACTTACATTTTGCTGTTTAGTGGGGATTCAGGAGGCAGGCAGCGTTCAGCCGGCACTTTGGGGATTCAGCTGCTGTACTGTGTCAGGAGGCAGGCAGACACAGCAACGTTCAGCCGGCACTGTACACTGTGGAGAGGGGAGGGGGAGGAGTAGGCACGCGCTGAGGCAGGAGAAGCAGGAAATGACCGGCATCAGCTGCGCACCGGCTCACTGAGCGGCGCCCGGGGTCATGGAGCGGTCGGCGCCCTTATCTGAGGAATGCAACTTTATTTGAGGGACCGTCGCTGCCCTGACACATCGACTTTAGTTGAAAACAGTGTTACTTAAGAGCAATTCTACTCAAGGGTTTATATAATATATATATCTCTCAAACATACATACACAAACACTTTTTTTTTGGGGGGGGGGGGGAGGAAGACATACCGCTAGCATCATCCCTGTCTACAATGATGGGTCATTTAAAAGATCCAGTGAAGCAGCGTAACGTTCTTTGCAGCGTTCTTTTGGCAACCATGAAAGGTAATTGCCAGCGGGGCCCCTAGATGAAATTTGGCACCAGGGCCCATGAACTTTTAGCTGCGCTCCTGATTGTTTTCCCAGGTGGCCTTCTAGATATTTTCATGCTATATAGTAGCGTCCTGTCCTCGTCACATGAAAGCATGCAGATAACATAGTAACAGATATGGATTGTTTGACACTTTGTATCCAGTACTAAATAAACTGCTGCAGAAAACGGAAGCCCAACGATTCCATGACTGTCGCTCACAAATAAGGTGGGAACCGGGATGGCTGCCACAGTGTGACGAATATATGCAGGTTAGCTTAGTACTTGGGGGACTTTTAGCGGAATTTAACACAGTGCCGAAAATCCTTCTCCAGAATCCACATACCTAATGTACAGATTGTGACATGGAATGGGTATGAGGTAAGCCCTGCTCACACGCTGGAATCACCGCCGGATCCTCCGCATGTATTATGCCAAAAAAAAAACACACCAAAAGCTGCGTCTTTTTTATGCAGTTTGTGGCGGGGATCTGCCTGTCGAGTCTTCCCTGTCATGTCACTACCGGTTATTCTGTAGTGGCCCTAAACACCTATATGTGGCCCCTCCATAAATGTCATACATGTTATGTCTTCAATGTGGATGCACTGTGCAAAGGGTCTTGTCTGTTGCTATGTGTATTGCACAGCTGCAGCATGTAAGAGGTTAATGCCTGAAAGTGGCTGAAAAAAGTAAATGGATGGAAGCAGAAGAGAGGGATCCTGAGTAACCCAATTCCAGGAACCGCCTGTGAGGAGTCAGAGAGGGGAGAAAGCGACCGGCGTGCAGCAAGTTACCTTCTAAGTCTCAAGTGAGTGTCTGTGGAGTGTTGTGTCCCCCTCCGGCGTTATTCTGCATCCAGGAGTGTGTCCAGGGTGAAGCCATACAGATAACGTGGACTGCAGGCCCGGTGTCACCCCGTGTCCTTCCTCCCTGACCATCTGCTAAAACGGTCTTTACCTGCATGAGCGAGTCAGCTGTATTCTGCAAAGCCTAAAGTAAGGTTTGCCAGTCACTGTCCATTCCCGGTGATTGAGGTTCTCAAGTTTAATCGTGTGGGGACTCTCTTTAGTTCCACCACCGAAGAGTCATCAGTGAGAAGGAATGGTGGCGTCACGAGTGACAACTTCTACAGTCCACTACACCCATACAGGTAACCGCTGTCCCAGCATTGCCTGGAAGAGGCCTAGCGGTGCCTTGGCCTAGGTTGCACGCATCCCCCCCAGGGAGGAGTTGGTAGAGCCACCGTGACAAGTGCCATCTCTACCTCCGCCAGCTCCTCAGCGTGGGCCTTGTGTCTCAGTTGCTGCAACTTTTCGTGTCCTTTCCAGATTATTGCCCGTTGTCGGCAATTCTGCATCCAAATCTGTTGTTAGATATGCAGGTTTTAGTGCCGTTTTCCGCAGCGTCGCATGCAGGCTGCGGGTTGTGGAACGGTTTGTCCTGTGTGAAAGCTCCCTAATCCATTAAATGTCCCGTTGCTGCAAACTTCAAATTGACTTTGTGTTACTGTAAGTTTCCACTAAAATGTGCTGCAACTGTGCATTTACTGTCAAGTTAATGTTTGCTGCATCCGCACTTTTGAAAGCATTGTGAGTATGAATACACAAAGATGCACTCATGTAGCCACTGAGGTTTCTATAATACCTGTTTCCCTGAAAATAAGACATAGCATGATTTTCCAGAATTTTTGAGGATGCTTGAAATATAAGCCCTACTCCAAAATTAAGCCCTGCTAACAGTTAATTAAAAAAAAGTCAATTTAAATAGTGTCCAGGCAGCTATACATGTAAACAAGTTAAACCTTTTTGAACAAAAATTAATATAAGACACTGTCTTATTTTCGAGGAAACGCGGTATTTATTACTCTTGCTTCTCTAAGTAGATACCCTGTTTCCCCAAAAATAAGGCAGTGTCTTCTATTAATTTTTGCTCCCAGAGATGCGCTAGGGCTTATTTTCAGGGGATGTCTTATTTTTCCATGAAGAAGAATTCACATTTATTGTTGAACAAAAAGATGCCCATTTCTTATATCCTGTCCAGCAGTTGTCATCACAGACCAGCAGAGCCAGACAAACTGGGAATCCTATCAAGCATTCCTTGTTCCTACCATTATTTCCATGTACACCCTGTCTAGAGACTGTAACCATCACCCCCTAAAGAATCAAAGTGACACACTGGTTGCCTGACTCGCACACAGGGCCACAAAAGATAAGGGCTGTAAAGTACCCGGCTCCCACACACAGTCTGCCGACTGTAACCATCACCCACAGCAGTTCCTGGACCACTTGTACAGCAGGGACGCTATTGCAGCTTCTGACCACCAGGGGGAGCTCATCACAGCAGACTCGCACAGCAGGGACAGAGCTAGGTCATACTTTCAGGGGAGGCCTTATATTTAGCACTTTAGCAAAACCCTCACTAGGTCTTATTTTCAGGGGTGTCTTATTTTTGGGGAAACGTGGTAAGACTGCTGGGATGGGAAATCAAAATACTAAAGTACACCTGTCTGTCCGTGCTTGAGTTACATGCTCTGCCCCCAACACATGACTGTGACGTCATCACAGGTCCTTCATCCCTGTGCAGATACTAACGACCACCTGTCTGTGAGTGAGTTACATGTTCTACCCCTGATCACATGATGGGGACATCATCACAGGTCCTTCATCCCTGTGCAGATACTAATGACCACCTATCCGTGAGTGAGTTACATGCTCCACCCTTCCTCACATGACAGTGACGTCCTCACAGGACCTTCATCTCTGTGCAGATTACGGGTGGACTACATCCCCTACAAACCCCGTGGCCTCAGTTGTTATGGAATACTAATGACCACATAGCCAGACAGCAGCCGTGTGCATACAGGACCTGTGATGATGTCACCATCATGTGATCAGTCCCCTGTGTTGGAGGAGTCTTGGGTCACATGAACAGGGGGTAATCAGTGTGTGCACGACTCTGCTGTGCTGCTTGTGATCCCTGTTGTATGGGATGAAGAATATAGATAGCAGAGCTGTGTGGGTGACATGCATGTAGCAGAGCTGTGTGTGTGACGTGCATGTAGCAGAGCTGTGTGTGTGTGACGTGCATGCAGCAGAGCTGTGTGTGTGTGTGAGCGACGTGCATGTAGCAGAGCTGTGTGTGTGTGATGTGCATGTAGCAGAGCTGTGTGTGGGTGAAATGCATGTAGCAGAGCTGTGTGTGTGTGTGTGTGACGTGCATGTAGCAGAGCTGTGTGGGTGACATGCATGTAGCAGAGCTGTGTGTGTGTGACGTGCATGTAGCAGAGCTGTGTGTGTGTGACGTGCATGTAGCAGAGCTGTGTGTGTGACATGCATGTAGCAGAGCTGTGTGTGTGTGAGCGACGTGCATGTAGCAGAGCTGTGTGTGTGATGTGCATGTAGAAGAGCTGTGTGTGGGTGAAATGCATGTAGCAGAGCTGTGTGTGTGTGTTATGTGCATGTAGCAGAGCTGCGTGGCGCGTTGTGCCACCAGAAACACTGGTACTATAATTTCCTAATAATTACTAGTATTTGATTAGTCATCAGTTGACAGCAAGTAATTCTTGAAGGAAGAGCACTGCAGTGGACCTCACTGTCTGAGATCACTCGTGCTTTCTCCTAGTGATGAACGCCCGTATTCACTAGACAGCAGCAGCCCACAGAGAGGCAATGTGGGCGGCCAACATCTGTTGAAATAATCCTGCAGTAACCCTCTCTTAAAGGGATTGTCCAACCAGTTAACATTGCTTGACACCACCTTTTCCTTCCTTGTGAATCTATGGCCAGTGATTCGCTGCAGCAGTCACATGATCTGTCAGTAGCAACCAAGAAGGCCTGAGCAGCTGTGAAGCCATTTTAACCCCCAATAGTCACATTAAAATTGTAAAAACCCTCCCGAAAATGTTATTTTTTTGTTGTAGATTTTGAATGTAGGTCTCATATAAATAAACTTAGTGCAGAGCCCGGGCGTCCACGGATGCTTACCCACAGTGCTGTTATCAGCCAATTTGGGGAAGAAAAAAAAAATTGGTCCCCAAATCAGACAGAAGAGCCCCCTTCGTGTGAATGGCTGTATGCACACTACTTGGACTGGTAGTCCGAGTCATAAAACACTGCAGCGAGCCCTTTACTTGTCCGATTCGCAGACAAGCCCAGTAGTCACTTTACGGTGTTCAGCACATCAGACGGTGCATGAACGGGATTTCTGGCACAGCTTTTGTAATGCGCCTGCGCAGGTAGCCTCAGGTGCATGTTAACCCCCTTGGGGCTCAGTCAGATGCGCGTTTATTCACACCTAAAATAGATCGCACTGCGACCGTGAAAAAAACCCCGCGTGACCGCGCCCATCGCCACTCGCATGTTCTATCTTTTGTAGGGGCGAATTTCATGCGCATGTAAAATGGAGACATCTGACCGCTGCCGTTGAAAAGCATTGGTTCTAATAGATGCGGATAGCAAACGCAGGTAGCGCTATTTTGGGGGATCCATGATTATAAATGACCTTTTATTCCTGTTTAGGGAAAGTGAGATGAACGGCAGATGACTATTTTGGTCTTTTTTTTTGTTTGTTTTTACGGAATTTACTCTGCATGATACATGTAATATTTTTAGTACTGGTTGTTATGGATGTGGCAATACCAATTATGTGGAGTTTTTTTTTTTTAAGCCTTGTGCAAGGGGAAAAAAGTTTAAATTTTTTTTTTTTTCTGTAAATCCATTTGGATGCTGCATTCAGCATCCGCCTCCACTGACTTGCACAACTATCCCGCCTGTACATAGCGATAGTCGGCAGCATTCCGTGGGACAGCCATGTGTAAATGAATCTTAACACAGTGGTAGTACTATAAGGTACAGCATGCTGGGCATCTCTCCCCACACGGTCACACAGACCTCTGTAATAAGGTTTCTCCCTCCAGAGATATCGCAGGTTTTGTCATCCTCTTTTACTACTTATGACTTGGAGTGACTGCAATAAACAACAGCATACAAGCTTTCCATAGACGGCACTTCCCAGTGTGGGAGACTCACATGAATTCACCAAGGAACAAGGACTGATTTCTTCCTGTCACTGCAGAAGATCCCTGAGTGGTTGTGTCTCACAAATCCCTCACTGTGTAATGTGCCCCCCTCCCACCATGCCTGTTCTCCCCCAGAAGAGCAAGCTAAGGGAGGGCTAAGAAGCAGTTTACTCTCACTATGGATTTTGCTAATATGTCAGATCTCCAATCTGCTGTGTCTTGAAAGAGAACACAAGCATAGAAACCAACCAATCACAAATGTTTAATAAAAATAAGTTACAGAAAGTCTTCATTGGCAATGATACATTAATAAAGGAAAAAAAGAGTGTGAAGGTGTACATGGCATTTAAGAGGGACTGCAGTACCAACCACAGCCACAAGTCTGCATGCATCGGTGGGCCCAGGACAATGTGCAGTGTATCCAGAAGTACATTTGCCTTCCCTTCCCCCACCTAGAGGCGATAGTGGCTACACTTATTATTTTATATAACTTTTTATAAAGAGCCAATAAAAAGTAAAAAGATGAACAAGAATTACCATGATTATCAGAGTAGCTGGTCCGATAAAGCTCCAAATAAAGTAAGTATCATGTCGAAGCCAGCACCTAGGGGATGAAAAATGGAAAATAAGTCACACATACAGTTTGTTCCCAGTCATTATCTACAGTGCAGGCCAAAACAAAATGGATATATGCAAACCGGAGGCGTTATAATGCCTCTACAGCACCCCCTATTGGAAGGGAGATTCCTTCTAAGCCAATGTCCAGTCTTTCAAGAGGCCTTTAAAAATGACTAAGGATAAAACACAAGCCAGAGTCTTCTCCATCTGCAGACAAGCTGTTTAGGTTCCTTGTCCTCATCCTTGTAGAGTAGGGTTCTAGTCTGCCGAGTCTGAGGTCTGTGATACGGGTCAGGAGGGCTACTGTTTCTCTTTGTAGAGAGCACCAAGTTGGTTTGGGAAGACATCTAGGCCATGCAATGCTCCTTTAAGGAATAAGAGATGGTACCATGCACTGCAGCACCTCAAGGAGAACCCAGCAAACCGGATCCCTACTCTACAATGGGGAGTGGAAGGAACAGCTGTATGTAGGTGCCTTTTCCTTATGGAGAAAACTCTGGTTTGACTTCTATCCATAGTCATGTTGCAAGGCTTCTTAAAAGGTTGGCTATTGACTTATATGGAAGCCATTTTTCAATAGGTGGTGCTGCAGAGGTGTTACACCAGCTCCCATTTGCATACCTCATTTCCCAGATGAGCATTGCATGGCTTATAGATTTGCTCACACCTACTTGTCACTCTCCACAAGAAGAAACAGTGCCCAAAACCACCTGAGACCCACTCAACTGCGTTTATCCCCAATACATTATATTCAGGCTCTTGCATGTAGGTAGGGTTGCCACCCGGCTGGTAATTAGGTCCAAATAGCCGTCTGGTATTTACTTTTTACCAGCAATCTCAACTGCTGGATGACAATAATATATGCTGCCACCTCCGGCCAGGTGGTAACCCTCTCTGATGCGTGCAGCCCCGCTTCCATATCTCAGCCGCAGGAGGACTCAGTCACACACCCCTCTAACTGCCCTTACTACTGCAAGTTGGTCTTCAAGTATTTAACTACAATTTGGACCAATGTCATAAAATGTACAGTGTTTGGTCCGGGGCTTTAAACCCATGCACTGTAAATATACGACGCGGGTTTAAAGCCCCTGCTCCTACAGTCTAGCGGGAGCAGGTTGGGTGCTCGGTGGTCAGAAACAGCTGGGGACCCGAAGAAGAAAGATGCAGTTTATAATCATTTCTGTCTTCTCTTATGCAGCCCCCCTAGTGCTCAATAGACACTATGTAGCGAACAGAGGTAATGGCAGTGTAGCTTACTCTATTGGACCCAGCGATCACTTAATTGCTGGTGACCGCCAGCATGGCAGAGCTGCAGAGTCTTCGCAGACCCAGCTCAGTGCTGCCAGTGACTGAACTCACAATAGTGGAATGGTTTCCCCTGTAATTGGGCTCCAACGGATGCCCCAGTCACAGTGCTACATTGTGAAATAATAAAGTGACAGTGTGAATGTCCTCCAGAGGTCCTCTATGACACCAGGAGGGGCGTACTGGTTAAAAAATATATACAAAGATAGGTAAAAAAAAAATCGATCGCCCATGCTAGCCTAAACCATGACCGGCGCACCCTGTAATCCAAGACTGGACAAGTTACATGTCAAAACATCCAAAACAAAAGGTTCTATTCTATTTCCATACTTTGTTTTATCATTAACATATAAGTCTAAGAATAAAGAACTAGAAGTTTAGAAGAATCCACTTTTTGTTCACATTACCCCCAAAAAAGGGAAACGAAAATTCAGTGAAAAAAAGACATTAAAAACAGTCATAAATGTCACAAAAATGCTGCAAAAATTATTTTGGTAGCCCCTCCTCCCCCTCTAAGAAAAAACTAAACAAGCCACATGCACCTGATACAGTTTGGTCATTAAGGGGTTAAGCAAAGCTGCATTTGGTGATCTTTGAATCATGTTTATTACTGGAGGTGATACTTTGTATCGGCCGGCCTCCTATAGAGTAGAGCAGTCAGTCTTCCGATTATTTCGCTCCTCGGGGGTGCGGCCAGGTTTGGCATGTATATTGTAATAACTCTGGAATGCTTCTACTTATCACAGTGATCTTGACATGAGTTTTTCTACTTCGTTAGTCGCACATTTTGGTCAATATGTTTTGTGTTTATTTTTAAACAAATACATTTAGAGCCAATTTGGAAACATTTGCATTTTTCAGACTATGAATGTTTCCGTTTGCAGGCCGCTCTCACGTGTTTGTACCAACGCAGCATCAGCATTTTACTGCATCACTGTGAGCGCTTGCCTGCGTCTCTACTGCAGATTTTGCGCAGGCGAACAAGCTGATGATGTCACCACTTATTCCCTCCCCCCAATGTCAGAGTAAGCAGCATTAAAAAGACTGCACAAGATGCCACAATGTGTTACAGCGGCTGTACCCCTGTTTTTAACGCACCCCTTTTATTTCAGTGGGAGTCAAACGTGCTGCAATGCGGAAAATAGGCCATTAACCCTCGTCTCACTGAAAGGAATAGAGGCTTTGAAAACATCGGCTAAAGGCTGTACCAAAAGCCCCCTGTGGGAGAGGCCTCAGGGGATGCCACACCAAATAATCCCATTGGCCAGCTAATATGTCCGCTTTATCTCAACATTGTTTTTTAAATATTTTAAAATCTTTTCAGAATATTAGAAAACTTTATTTTAACAGAGATTTTTTAAGTTTAGATCAAAATTTCCCAAATCTATTTTTTCCAGCTCCATTCAGTTCTTAAATGGCTTTAGGGGGCTCTACATTAGAACCCCCCACAAATCACTACATGCTAAAGATTGTTCTTCCAAGGATTCAGAGCAGCATCTGAGTAGCTCACCAACCATTTCGGTGTCACATATTTGTAGTAGAGAAGACCTTTTCCCCTAATTTACATGGACCTCATGTTTTCTTTTTTCTGCCGTCCTCTTGATCAACCAAGTGGGATCATAGGTGGACTTGATGGACTCCTGTCTGACCCGGTGTGACGTGGCTTCACCATCTATGTTGGAATTACTGTATAGCTGCACTTTGTCTCAGAGGTAAGAGTTCAGATAAAGGAATTGTCCAGTTTTATCGCAATGCAGTCGGCGGTCTACCGGAGCCGTCAGGATGATCTATCCTCCCCGTCACATAATGCACATCTGCATCCTTCTTGTGACTTACTACCATCCGAATGAGCACAAACATACATTTAATTTTCATGCGCATCCCATAAATATAGCGGTAACGCAGAGCTCCATGCATGTGCCCAGCACTGGCCAATGATGTCCCAGACTCTGGAGCCGCTACACCATGAACGCCACATATTTAATGAAGCCATACGTATGTTATAAGTTGGTAACACGGACTGTATAAAGACTGTGATGCTTCCCCTTCCTGAGGTTTGAGCTCACCATCCGACCACCATTGGTTCCTCTACTCTGGATCCCCCCCTATGCCGCAGATGCATGGATTGTAGAACATTGAACCAGAATGGGATTTAAAGTCTGAAGATGTTTAAATGTTACTTACACTTTATCTGTTCCGTAACTTTTATAATCTACGGCCGCGGACACGGACACAATCAGAGCCGGCATGCCGTAGCCCACTAGATAGAAATATTTCCTTTTAGAATTTTCACTTTCAAAGACCTCAACCAGCATTATGTATAGCTGGACCCCCTCCAGGAACATCCACGTGAAGGCAGCCAAGAAGAAGAAGTGGAGGAGGGCGGCAAACACGGCACAGGCGATCTAGAGAGAGAGGGGGGGGGGGGGGGGATAAAAGTAAGTAGTCAGATATATACAAGATATACATGTTAGACAATAACTGCGTACACGGAACTAGACGGCTCTGAGGTAGGTCTATAGAACACTCATGGAATGGAAGGTCCAATCGTGGCTCAGAACTACCAATCAGTGGAACACTTTCATTAGTACTTATGAGAACAGGAATCTGATCGTTTTCTGTTAGCAACTACTGAACTTTTTCCTTTTAGATCTTCCCCGGAGTTTGATGTATTTTCATTGAAGTCTATTAGACAAGTCCAGGTTTTGGTAAAGGTGTTACTAAACAATTCTATAGATTATAGATGCTACAAGGAGCACAGTGCCAGGGTCTCCACTGCCTGGATGATATAAGGGGTCTGCTTCACCTACCCTCACTGTCCAGGCCAGTCACTATTCACCTTCTAGGCTGTAGGCTATCTTGGTCTTGTGGCCTACCAGATGTCCATGTAGCTCTGGTCATTGTCAATATAGGCTATACACTGCTAATCTATAGCACTGAGGGTATGAAGAGTACAGTGACCGGTGGAGGTAGGAGGTGAGAATAGCCTCCAGCCGCAGCCATAGCATAGTGGCTGTTTGTGTGTTAAGTGACACAACTTTTTTTAATTGATATGGTTTTCTCCCTAGTGTAGTTAGTCGGTGGACAAAGCAAATCAGCATCAATCTATCGCATCTTTGCATGCAGTGGGAGACGGACGGCTTCCCAAGATTTAGGAAGGTGGTTTTCCTGGCGAACAACATAAAAAGTTGATACAATATTCTGTCATTTTTGGGGGGGATGAAGATGCAGGACTAGACCTGGAGACTCGTCTCTGGAGAACATGCTTTTCCACATACAGTACTAGTGACTTGATGTCTTTGTTCCGGCCTCACAGGAGTCAGTAAATTCCATGGAGCCAGTAAAGTGGATTTCCAGTGAAAGGCCAGTTCCTTAGTCCTCCAGGTCAGGGATGTCTCTTTTCCACCTGCCATAGATCTTGTTACTGGGGAAGCTTGTTTTATAGAAAAAAAAGACACATTTTTGCAGATACTCCGTAGGAGTAACCAGTCACAAGAAGCCACAGTCGAGTATTATAGGTCCCCAAGGAAATTGATCCGTACAGGAATACCACAATTACAGATACCTGTTAGGTTGTGCTCCTGGGATCTGTTGATCTATGGGTTTCCAGCAGCACACCTTCACAGGTGTGGTATAATTGAACTGGCTGGGTGGAGTTTCTCCAGCCAGCCAATCACCACAGGTCTGTTACATATAAATAACATCCCCTCTGGCTGCAGAGAGCTGGCTTCCCCATTCTCCCTGGTGTTTGTATTCATGCATGTAGGTGGAAACAGGGATGTGTGATCAGTCCTGTTCCATTTTGGATGCATTCCAGGATGTGTCGGTGTGAACTGGGTCCTGGATCATTTACCATCTTTGGGTGAGCTAGGTCCTTAGGTTCGAGCATTGGACCTTCCCTATTGGGACGATCACCCTGCATGCAGGCAGGGTTCATGTGAAAGTTGTCTTGTCAGATTAGGGACCCGCGAGACAACGAGGACCATTGAAGTCAGCTTGCAGGCTTAAGTGACTTCACGAACTAATGCCTCATACTTTCATAGCTATTCCATCTGGTTATGTGTGCAGGTATGTATGGTGCGTGTTTTGGTTGTCAGTTCAGTCCTTATGTTATGTCTGCCCATAAGTCCAGTTCCAGTTCACTATCCCTTGGTGTTTCCCTGTGTGTTTTTGTGTAGCAACTCAGATTACACAGCCAACGCATCTTGTGTAGATGTGACAATACCTGTACATGCTCATTTAAGAAAGTGTACAGCGAACCAATGCTGGCCAATCACAGCAGTGTGTAATGCCTTCAACTACTGATGTAACGCTAGTGCTCAGTGTGCATCAGGTAGTCCAAGAAGAGCTATGGCAATATTAAATCAATTCTAGTAATCTTGAACTCTTCTGGGGCTGTAAGTAAGGGGACCTCTCCCTAACTCCTCATCTCTCCAGTTGGTTGCAAATCCCTACAATTTAGAATCATAGAATGGTAGTGTTAGAAGGGACCTCCGGGGTCATCGGGTCCGACCCCTGCTCAGTGCAGGATCACTAAATCATCCCAGACAGATGTCTGTCCAGCCTCTGTTTGAACACTTCCATTGAAGGAGAACTCCCCACCCCCTGTGGCAACCTGTTCCACTCATTGATCCCCTCACTGTCTAATATCTAATCTGTGTCTCCTCCCTTTCAGTTTCATCCCATTGCTTCTAGTCTTTCCTTGTACAAATGAGAATAGGGCTGATCCCTCTGTACTGTGACAGCCCTTCAGATATTTGTAGACGGCTATTAAGTCTCCTCTCAGCCTTCTCTTCTGCTAAACATTCCCAGATCCGTTAACCTTTAACTCATTTTACCTACCTTGGAAGGATGTGAGGCTGGGTCAACCTTGGGCCGGCTACCTGAACCATGCAAGGACTGAACTTGCAAACTTCATGTCATGAGGGAGAGCTTAGGCCTGCATACTGCTGCCTTAACACTCTGCGCCACATTGAGCTCTATGATATAATATACATACATTTCACATTGCTGTAATTATACTGACCTACAGAATAAGTTTAACTGGTTAATCACACAGCACAGAAAAGGGCATGCAAAGAAGAAAAAACAGTGTCAGAGTTGCAGTTTTTTTGCACACCTCATCTCCTAAAAATATGTATAGATATATCAGGGGTCAGTACAGAGATCTCTCCCACCATCTATTATACCCAGGACTGTAACAAGGGGGCGCTCTAATAACTATGTATAATATATGAGGGATCAGTACAGAGATCTCTTCCATCATCTATTATACACAGGACTGTCACAAGGGGGCGCTCTAATAACTATGTATAATAACGGGTCAGTACAGAGATCTCTCCCATCATCTATTATACCCAGGACTGTAACAAGGGGGCGCTCTAATAACTATGTATAGATATATCAGGGGTCAGTACAGAGATCTCCACCATCATATATTATACGCAGGACTGTAACAAGGGGGAGCTCTAATAACTATGTATAATATATATCAGGGGTCAGTACAGAGATCTCCACCATCATATATTATACGCAGGACTGTAACAAGGGGGCGCTCTAATAACTATGTATAGATATATCAGGGGTCAGTACAGAGATCTCTCCCATCATCTATTTTACCCAGGACTGTAACAAGGGGGCGCTCTAATAACTATGTATAGATATATTAGGGGTCAGTACAGAGATCTCTCCCATCATCTATTTTACCCAGGACTGTAACAAGGGGGCGCTCTAATAACTATGTATAGATATATCAGGGGTCAGTACAGAGATCTCTCCCATCATCTATTATACCCAGGACTGTAACAAGGGGGCGCTCTAATAACTATGTATAGATATATCAGGGGTCAGTACAGAGATCTCCACCATCATCTATTATACGCAGGACTGTAACAAGGGGGCGCTCTAATAACTATGTATAGATATATTAGGGGTCAGTACAGAGATCTCTCCCATCATCTATTTTACCCAGGACTGTAACAAGGGGGCGCTCTAATAACTATGTATAGATATATCAGGGGTCAGTACAGAGATCTCTCCCATCATCTATTATACCCAGGACTGTAACAAGGGGGCGCTCTAATAACTATGTATAGATATATCAGGGGTCAGTACAGAGATCTCTCCCATCATCTACTACACCCAGGACTGTAACAAGAGGCCACATTCGGTCTCACATCAGCGGATTTGTACTGCAGACTCCGTGATCTCCATCCATGCAGGCTTTCCATGGTAAAACGCAGCCATTGAAAGGCATGTAGTTTGGCTGTTTCCTTCACACTCGTGGTATGAGTTGCGTGTTCTGCGATTGGAAGAAAAATCGCAGCATGCTCCATTGTGCTGCATAATCCGCGCAGACGACCTTCATTGATGTCAATAGAGTTTCACCCGCAGCCCAGACACATTTCACATTATGGGCTGCGGGTATATAGTATCGCTAAGCGATGACACGGGAAATACAAACAAAACCCTGTACTGAACATGGCCGCCTGCGAGCCGCTGCGGTCATTCGCTATACATGCAAGTGCCGTATGCAGGGTCTCTGGCTGGGGGCGCAGCCAGAATCCGCGGTGGACCTCCCACATGCAGGATCCGAGCGGTTGGTGTGCGCCGGCCTTATTATACTTCACGCATTACAATGGATTTAGGTGAAGAGAAGGATGTTGTCGTTAGTGGTAATATAACGAATGCCGAGGAGGACTTACCGGCTGGTCGGTGCGGTTGA
Source organism: Eleutherodactylus coqui (assembly GCF_035609145.1). Taxonomy (NCBI): domain Eukaryota; kingdom Metazoa; phylum Chordata; class Amphibia; order Anura; family Eleutherodactylidae; genus Eleutherodactylus; species Eleutherodactylus coqui. The sequence goes on from NC_089843.1 coordinate 224,446,725, forward strand.
TTCCAATTAAAAACAGCAGTTCTGCCACAAAGAGACTGATACAAAGGTTTTTATGGATTGTGTTCCGATCATTTTGGAGGCCACGGAAGAAGCAGAAAGTAAAAATACACATCAGGAGACAGACGAGAGAAAGCAGGATCCCGACCCAGGTGATAACGTTCAGCAGAAGGTCATGGTTCATATCGGTGTGCTGAAAAACAAGAAAAGGGAGATATATCTGCTTACTGACATGGGTCTGCCATTAATCGATGTGCTCACTGACATGGCTCTGCCACCAGTCTATGTGCTTACTAACATGGGTCTGCCATCAATCGATGTGCTTACTGACATGGGTCTGCAATTAATCGATGTGCTTACTGACATGGCTCTGCCATCAATCGATGTGCTTACTGACATGGCTCTGCCCCCAATCTATGTGCTTACTGACATGGGTCTGCCATCAATCGATGTGCTTACTGACATGGCTCTGCCCCCAATCTATGTGCTTACTGACATGGGTCTGCCATCAATCTATGTGCTTACTGACATGGCTCTGCCGCCAATCTATGTGCTTACTGACATGGGTCTGCCATCAATCTATGTGCTTACTGACATGGGTCTGCCATCAATCTATGTGCTTACTGACATGGCTCTGCCACCAGTCTGGCTTCAGCCGGGATCTTCCTGCGCTCTCCTGCAGTCGGAGGATTGGCTCCAGCTAGGATCTTCCTGCTCTCTCCTGCAGCCGGAGTTCTGGCTCCAGCTAGGATCTTCCTGCCCTCTCCTGCAGACGGAGGACTGGCTCCAGCTAGGACCTTCCTGCCCTCTCCTGCAGTCGGAGGACTGGCTCCAGCTAGGACCTTCCTGTGTTCTCCTGCAGTCGGAGGACTGGCTCCAGCTAGGATCTTTCAGCGCTCTCCGGCAGTCGGAGGACTGGCTCCAGCTAGGATCCTCTTGCGCTCTCCTGCAGTCGGAGGACTGGCTCCAGCTAGGACCTTCCTGTGTTCTCCTGCAGTCGGAGGACTGGCTCCAGCTAGGATCTTCCTGCGCTCTCCTGCAGTCGGAGGACTGGCTCCAGCTGGGATCTTCCTGCACTCTCCTGCAGTCGGAGGACTGGCTCCAGCTAGTCTCTTTCAGCGCTCTCCGGCAGTCGGAGGACTGGCTCCAGCTAGGATCTTCCTGCGCTCTCCTGCAGTCGGAGGACTGGCTCCAGCTAGGCTCTTTCAGCGCTCTCCGGCAGTCGGAGGACTGGCTCCAGCTAGGATCTTCCTGCGCTCTTCTGCAGTCGGATGTCTGGCTCCAGCTGGGATCTTCCTGCTCTCTCCTGCAGTCGGAGGAGTGGCTCCAGCTAGGATCTTCCTGCGCTCTCCTGCAGTCAGAGGACTGGCTCCAGCTAGGATCTTCCTGCGCTCTCCTGCAGTCGGAGGAGTGGCTCCAGCTAGGATCTTTCCGCGCTCTCTTGCTCTGTTCTGTATACTGCTCAGGCCCTGGAGTCTGCTACCTGACCAACGTCTCAGCGCTGATGGGCTGCACTTACTGCATGGAGACTATAAAATAAGAAAAATGGACTCACCTCTTTCACTCTTCCATTGCTTTTCTCCAGCCTGCTATTGATTTGCTTGACTTCAGGTTGTGTGATCATGTGCTGCAGCACGTGACCCGTTGCAGCCAATCCCTGGCCCCAGAGTCTGTGGTCAGGGATTGGTGACTGCGGTCATGGCAGTCTGGACCAGATAGAAAAGAAAGGGAAGTGAACAAATCCAGTCAGGGTTTATTGTCACCTGTAATCACTTGTATGATCTGCAGAGTGTCTGTGAGAAGCTGGTATCTACAACTATATAGCGGTAATACTGGTCTTTATATACTACTCTTCAGTAAGAGTATGACGGTAATGTGTGATCACCGTTTAGGGGGAGTATTCGGCCCTCTTATAGTGTTGTTATAGGTAGTTTTATTCTTCAGTACCAGTACTGCAGCATTATTCCATCACTATGTGGTGGTCATATGTGATGGTGATGTGGTGGTATTACTTGGTCCTTACAAAGTGTCCCTTCTCTCTGTTGAACCACCTAGATGCTACGAGAGGATTAAGCCAATCTATGATGTTCATTTATGTCATGGAAACTAAGTGGTTAAAAAAAGCTGTCACCTTAATGTCCGCCTGCAGTTCTATCATATCCTGTGCTTTGTAGAACCTTCGCTGGCACAGAGCTGGCTGCATAGGCTTCTCCTACCCAACCTAACATGGTTTGCTGACCCCTGCCTACTTGTGTTCGCCCCACTTGCTGCCAATTTAAGTTCACCAACAACATGAGGCCAAATTGTATTTTTTCCCCCCAGGACACTTTGGGTTCCCAATCCACTCCTATCTAGCAGACGGATGAATAACTTAATCAAAGAGGACATTTGAGAAGTACTGAGCCATCAATGTGGGTATTATTCTAGTGGCTATCACACAGTTAACAACTCCCCATTAGTTGTAGCAGCACATCTATGTGTATCCCTACTTCTCTCCCTCCTCCATTGACTTCTATGGGCTGCATGAGTCATCACCTTCCTCTACTTCCTGTTATCTCTGTTGCTAGAGACAGGCATCACATGGCAACAGGAAGTAGAGAGCAAATTAGAATTAAGGGAGACCCCTAGTGGCCATCACTGCGGAGGGATTTGCAGCACATAAGGCATTTTAGGTAAATTAAGTCATTAGCAGTTTTGCAAGGTATCACATCAGTTATCACATTAGTGCAAGACGTCTGAAACATCAAGGACCATTTAAAGCCTTTCTGCAAAGGCCTTGTATCAAAAATGTCATGGCAAGTGAAAAGTAAGCACAGTCCAAATGTCAGGTTATGTTGCATAGAATATATGCCATGCAGCTACCATGGGGGCCTTGCGGAGAGCCCACCCCGGCCTGGCCTCATCTCTTTTGCTTCTTCAGTTAAGAACTGGTGCAGGACCCGCCTTCATTATTAACATAAGGGCAAAGAGTTGGTCCACAAGTTATGGACATGAAAAGGTGATAGAAGGGAGGTCAAACATTCAAGCGCTTCTGTTCAGGATAGCAAATCTAGGCAGTAAGGACCCCCCTCCCACTCCTTTACTCTTCCATTGACTTTAGTGAGAAACACATAACTGAAATGTATAAGGTAAGCCTATACTTGGGGTTCCCATAAATATTGTTTCTATAGCAACACTTCTAGGAACATTTCTTAAAACGGTTTCTTTAATAAAAGTCTTAGCCAAGCATGCTGTTATAACAAGGAGTAGAACTTACCTTAAGTGTAACATGAGCCATGAGCACAGCAAAGTTAGTCAGGTGATTACAAGTGCACTTCGTATGTGTTTTATTGGTTGCTATTAGTCTGCAGCCTTGAGTTGACCAATGACCAGACAGGTTGGCTTTTGAATAACTCCAGAAGGAGCAATTAGGATTAAAAAAGTCTTCAGAGTCCTGCAAAACAAGAGGCAACATTAAAGTGTAACTCCAGCGTTGTTAGAGTCCAGTAACTCGAATACTCTAACCTCAGTACCTCTGAACAGTTTTGCACCTCTGCTCTGTTATTTAAAGAGTAGCTGCACTTTTAAGAAACTTGACATGCCATTTCAAAAGCTTTGAAGAGTGCTGGTCTGGATGCTGATGTGGTAGGAGGACTTATAAGCTATTGTTTCTCTGTTATCAGCCCAAAGGCTGGAACATATTATATATTGTTGTATACTAAATAAAATTTAGCTACTGTATACTAATTTGAGCCTCATTAGCTTACCTTCCTCTTGAAACATAGTTGTCTGTACATGCAGTCTGCTCTGCTGTGTATTTAATCTTCTCCTGTGTGATACTGGCTGTAGCTAAGATACACTGTGTAATCAGATACCAGGAGCCTAGCACTGGAATTCACCCACTAACCCTCCTCCCTTTACTCACACTCTCTACCCCTCTCTTTCCTAAATTTGCTAAAGTGGAAGTAGCTAAGTGAAAGTAAAAACATGTTTCCGGGTCTTTGTGTAAAGATGAACCAGTAAGTGTTAGCTCCTAATAAGCCGCCCTACTCGATATATAAACAGTTGGATGTGATGTAATAACCCGGTCAGCAATTTGTGAACACATGGTTCCCTCTAACTACATTGTGTTGACACAAATAAATCTTTGTTCGCTTCCTACGTCCTGGGTATCTCATCAGGTGTCTCATCGTACATCCAATGGGGGCTTGTCAGCTGGGATATCTGATGGAGATTGCATTTTTGCATCTGCTCTTGTCTGCAGGTCAGGACAGAAAGGTTCTGGGAGAAATGGAAAATCCTCCAGAGCCTGTCGTGTCTAAACTTTCACACTAAGTGAAAAGAACCCAAAAGGGACATAAGAAGTGGATGGTATATGGGGAAGTTTTCAATTCAGCTGAAAAGATAAGAACCCGGGTCCTGAAATATATTCTGAAGTTGTGAAGTAATATGTGATTGTGAGATATGCCCTGTCAAGTAAGTGTTGGAAATTAGTCTGAGATAATGGTAGGTAAACAACATATCCCATAGGGATAGATGGGGATCTTGATCACGTCCCAGACAAACCTTAGTACGTTCATCGAATTTTGGAAGGGAAGACGCTTTGTCTTTAAGTATAGCATGGTTTACAGTCCAGCAAAAAACAAACCTGTATTATACAGTAGTAACAGTCCAACGGAAAAACACTGTGTACAACTGGATGATTGTTTTCAGTGCATAGGGAAAATAATACCAGCCAAGAGTGGGCGGCGCGATCTCACAATCGCCACTTGAATGCATGCTAAAAATCTTCCATAAACTGTATTGTAAAGTTAGTAATGTGAAATTGGACAACAAAAGGTGAAAATACCTGTGTGAAGTAGAATGGCCGAAGCGATTGCCAACTTGGCCACCTTGATTTAGAAATGCTTGGAAGCTGCAAAATGTCATTGAGAATGATGGGAATTACTAGTACATGCGTCTGTATGTACAGTGCTGGATAACTGCTGTTAGGAACCAAAAGCCATGTATTAAGATGTTATATGCAAATGAATGTTGCATCATGATGGTTGAGAACAGTGGACATTCGCCGCACCCAATAAAAGAGAAAAAAATCCAGACAAAGAGAAGAAAAAAAGGGGGGGGGGGGCGGGAATTGTGTATAGAAAGGCAGGACCACCCGCCCTTGTCACTGCCCCTTGATAGATGCTTCACCCCCTTCTTAGTAACATACATGGTAACATATTAACAGACTCTATTCATCTCGTATTTCTGGACTTCTCTGAAGCATTTGACACCGTGCCGCATAAGAGGCTGATATATAAAATGAGAAGCTCGGATTGGGTGAAAACGTGTGTATCTGGGTAAAGAACTGGCTCAGAGATAGAAAGCACAGGGGGGTTATAAATGGCTCGTAGTCAGATTGGGCCCCCGTCGCTAGTGGGGGCCACAGGGTTCAGTATTAGGCCCCATTCTGTTCAATATATTTATCAACGACCTGATAGAGGGGCTGCACAGTAATATATCAATATTTGTAGATGATATGAAATAATACAAGATCATTAGTACAAAGGGGATGATACAAGGATCTCTCCAGGATCTGTTTATACCCAGGACTGCGACGGTAACAAGAGGGCATCCGCTACGATTAGAAGAATGCAGGTTTCATCACCAACACAGAAGGGGGTTCTTTACTGTAAGAGCAGTGAGACTGTGGAACTCTCTGCCTGAGGACGTGGTGATGGCAGAATCCATAGAGGAGCTTAAGAGGGACTAGATGTCTTTCTAGAGCGCTACGATATTACAGGATCTAGACATTGGGTGACCAGCAGCGTTGGTGATCCGGATCGTGGAGTCAGGTCGGAACTATCAAATGTTGATCCAGGAATTATTCTGACTGCCATTATGGAGTTGGGAAGGAATTCTTTTACCGCAATGGGCTAATTGGCTTCAAGAGCTGCTTGTCCATTACAGACAGGGAATCACTGTGACCATCCAGGAGGGAAGTAGGCAGGTCAAGACCCCACTGCTACAAAGCTTACAAGGAAGACTCTCCCGAGCTATACAACTGGCACCCAGCTGGCAGAAGTAAAAAAACGGTCTCCAAGCAGCTGGTGTGAGCGCGCTAATAGGGACAAATGCTTCTTGGATTATACGGCTCGCAAAGGCCTGATGGCCTATGGACTGAGATGAGTTATGGGAGTATCTCCTCAAAAGGACTATGGCTAATGTACTGTTTTGACGTTGTCATTCGTGGCCACCAAGTTGTGGACTTCGTTAGCATTTTACAAGATGCTAAGGTGATGTCTTTGATTTCTATGATAACCTTCGTATGATACCCTGCATTAACATGAAGCAATTGTTGCGTTTGGAGTTGGACAGAGAAGTGCCAGTTGCTGGTAGTCAATTGCCAGTTTTAACTAGCCATATTATGCGTTTCATTGGTGTGAACTGTTCCATCCCATCTCTTCTCAAGCAAATGTATTTTTACTTCCCACTTCTTATTCCGCTTCATATCCTAAAAGAACCCAAGTGCCCGACCCGCGACCCATTACACTTCTCTGGCCCTACACATAGGAATTGGTGTGATTACTGTAATTAGTGACTCCATCAGATCCCACAGGGACACGTAAGTCATTCCGGTCATTCAGTCCTTGAGCACCCATGGGTACGTATGATTGGTCCGGCTCTTCTCCACAATAGCCTTTGTCGGTCACCACCAGCTCTGAGACTTTCACTGCCTCTATACATCTGCATTGGACCCATTGGATGTGTTGGCATAGCTGTGGTGATCCTATGCCAGCTGAAATAAGCTCACTATGCTCTCAGAGCGCAGACATCATGTGTCTTCCTGTACAGAAGCAGCAGGGAAAGAACTACATAGACAACAAAATCGTTCTTACAACTAATGGAATCTTTACCAACATGAGGAACGACCTGAAGGCCCATTATAGCTTCAGGATCACATTGCAGTAAGAGCAGTGACTATATCTACTGTTTCCTTATGGGATATATATTTTTGCAACCACTTGGTCTCTATACTTGGTAGCTTGTCTCTAACGTCTTGTAGGCTGCCGCTGTGTCTACAAGTCTATTAGCGACTGGTCTCCTTCTGATTCTCTGCCAGCCCCGGTGAATAAGAGAACCACTGGGCTATTACCACCAATCGTAAACAGCGTTTACTGCATCCAAACAGCCCGGTGTGACGGGAAGGACCGCCCGAATAATGGGGCTACAAATTAGCTGCAGTTGGTTTCCTGTAACCTGAAGTACCTGTGTGTGTGTGTGTGTATATATATATATATATATATACACACACACAGTATCTTAACATTGTCTACAGTCCTCAAGAAATTCTCTTTGTACTTCTCTGAACTGAGAAATGAATTTCATATACAGATCATTAATGCCGGACAACCTCCTCCGTCTGAGGACCGGACCAGACCTTGAAGATGTCATCCACAGATCTCTAGAGCATATAAACAATTAACGGGTTTCCACTTTGAATAGAGACGGGCACGGGCCCATGTGACTAAGGTGGCCATCGCTGCAGCAGTAGCGTCTTATGAAAAATTTATCGGAACACAACGAGGGCTCGTGGGCTGCCAGCCTGCCCCGCTGTCTGTACGTCTAACATGCAGAGCTGAGTGGCTAATATTGCCTGCGATCCACATCAACATCTGGATTTAGACATTTGGCTGTGGATTTCCACGGTGGCAAATTTGGTTGCAAATTCAAGGAGACGTGAAAGAACCTCAACAGCTGCATTGGAGTTGGGTAAACAGCCGCATTGGAATTGGGTAAACAGCCCCATTGGAATTGGGTAAACAGCCCCATTGGAATTGGGTAAACAGCCCCATTGGAATTGGGTAAACAGCCCCATTGGAATTGGGTAAACAGCCCCATTGGAATTGGGTAAACAGCCACATTGGAATTGGGTCAACAGCCGCATTGGAATTGGATCAACAGCCGCATTGGAATTGGATCAACAGCCGCATTTGTAGACTTTGAATTTCTATCTTGTGTAAATATATTTTCCATTGCGACATTTTGAGATGCGTGGCTTCTTTTAGTTTTTCATTATTTGGGCTTGGGGCGAGCTGAAGAGGTTAGTCTCATACGTCTTTTTGGATATAACCCTTCTCCTTCCCCCGTTCATGCTTTCTGTAAGATAACCCCGGCACTCACCCTAATGTGTTTGACAGTGAACATGACCGGCTCCGTCAGGTATAGCTTGCTGCTGGATTCTTTATATACCGCTGCGGTGATGATGGGAGAATTCACCACAAGCGTATGATTCGTAGTCAGAGCCTCCACTCCCAGCTTTATGCTGGCGTTCTCCGTGGACAGATAGCGCCCCAGGTTATTGTACAGGACGAACGCAACTCGGATTTCACCTGGAAGGTAAAGAACAAAACCAGAATAGTTACAATGCAGAAAGTGAAGATTGTGGACAGCGGCGGCCGCCGGTCTACAACGGGTCCGGCCTAAGATTGGGCTTTGTTCAATTAGTTAAGTTTGTAGAAGAGAAATAAAGTGTTTCTGAAGTATATATCGCTGCACTTCGCCCCCTCCCTGGCCAACATGATGTTACGGCAGCTTTCCAACCTCTCAGGGTTCTTCCCCAGGCTAGGGGAATAGATCTGAAGAAGCATACATATATATACACTCATACATATGACAAGGCGCAGACATGATGTGACTAATTGCACATAAAACAACCCCAGAACAGGATGAGCAGAGGAGTAAATACTTAATCAGTCCACTGATAGGAATGTGACAGTTTTGTGGTCCCTAGATTAGTGTTAGGGGGTCACCAGGCCAGCGTGTTATCTCTTGTATAGATTTTTCATATTCTCCCCTGATACAAGAAGCCCACGCCGAGGTTCATTCCGGTCTGGCGAGTCAAAGGTTGTTATAAACTTGGACTCCAAGTTCTTCTGGGACATTGGGATTTGAAATTGCCTTTTAATATAGTAAAAGTGTCCCGTTTTGGCCTCTATGTTGGGGAAACAGGACAAAAACTGAGAGCGAGATGAGATCTCATCGCCACACGATTACAGAGACAGAACTGCCTGCTCTAGTCACGGACACGACCTACAACATGTGAAAGTCACTACATTAAAAGGCAATCTCACATCTTGACGTCACATTTCAAGTAGAAAAAATTAAGATCCTCCTGGCGTCTCGGAGGACGTAAGGCGGTAACAGCTGCGGCTCAGCAATAGGATCCATAGATACATCATGCAACGCGTTTCCACACATTCTGCGTCTTTCTCAAGCATTTCAGGCAAGCATGTTGTCCTCAGGCCGCCTTCACACGGGCAGGAAAATGGCACGAGGTTTGTACGTTGTGAGACGCACAAATATGACCTTCAGTGTTTTGAATGGGGTCATAACATGAGCGATGTTTTCCCGCAGGGCACCATGATGTGATGCAGGAAACAAATCGTGACGTGTTCTATCTTGTGCGTGCGCTCACATCACGCCTCCCATTGTCCTCAACAGGGCCGCGGCAGCCGCTCTCCACGTGCTAAGTTCCTGCGATGCAAGGTCTCCCACTGGAAACAATGCGCCGCGGCTGATAGCAGAAGTGATGCAAGGCGGCTTTGAAAAAAATGAGCCTTAATCATAGTACAAAATATCCTGTGACAATCCGCCCATGTGCGGCCAGCTCCGGCCCGTGTCACACCAACGTGTCTGCGCTGCATTCTGTGTGCGCACGATGCACAGTGAATACAATCCATTGATTTCCGTGGGTTCATACACAGGCAGGTATTTTGGCGCACACCTTGCTTGCGCTCGCTCTATCTTCCTGCACATTTATGCACACAAATAGCACATATTGAACTAATTCCCATTTCAGTGAGTGGGAGCGCGCTCATGTGCGTTTATGCATACGTAAATAGGCCACGCCCACTACGCAGCTACGTGGTGTGACGGCCTCGAGTCCTTACAACAAATTACACAACTCAGCAAATGAGGCAAAATGGGAATCGGACAGCGCAGTGACGGCCGCGCCCGTCGGGCCGCTCCTCGATCTGCAGCGATTACAAAGAAAATGGTGCAAGTTTTATTTACCATTGCGTCCGTTTTGTCTCAGTGTCGTGGAGGAGAGTTGAATGGCGCTTCCATATCCGGTGTTCTGTGGGAAGTGCAGGTCCTCCAGATTCACGTCTGTACTTAATCTCGCAACCTCCAGCTCTGGAACAAAAATAAGACAAATTCAGAATCCACTTTCATGATTTATAACCCAAGATCAGCGATTATTGGGAATTGTAAGACTTTGTAGACATCACGGATGTTCTGGCCTCATTCACAGGAGCGTATATATATATATACACGTAGCAATGGGAGCTGCGAGCAAACATGGCGCCATGTGAAGCATCGGATTCCAGTCCATTCATTCACAATGGGGATTTTTGTAAACAACATTGCGCCGTCACAAATGGCGCAATTTTCGGTGGCTGATTTTGCAGGCTGTCTGAAGAGACGGGTCCTGCCCTATTTTTTGCCGAGGTACGCTGGGGGCTCCCATAGACTCCTATAGGTGCTGAACAAAAAGGTAGGGGGGGGGGGAGTTTAGCTGCGACCAACACCAGGAAAAAAATACAGCTGCCGCTATTTAATCATTAGCAGTCATTCCGAGGATTTCCACCGGGCAGCAGCGTATTTTGCCACAGTTCCCCGTGTGAATGAACAAGAGAACGCTAACTAAGATCAGGACTCGATTGCAGCATTTCTTCATTCACGCGGTTCTACGGCAAACACATACGCTCGTGTGAATGAGGCCTAATAAACGCACAAGCAAGATACACGCAGAACATATCACCCATCCAGACAATACAATCCATCCTCACTACATGTAAGCAGATCAGAATGTAGTGGCCCCGTACAGCGGGGCCCCTCCATAGCTGTAGGCAGGCATTTGTCTTGTCAGTGTCTTCGGTGGGCATTGCCTAGCTGCAGCACTGAATGAGTTAACTGTCTAGTATGGGAGCTGACTGTATCGAACATGTATCTGTTTGTCATGTGACCTTGTGAGATATATGTGCTTGCAAGGCGAGTGCACGGGGCTTCTGTTCTGAGTGCTGAGAGAGGTCTTCTGGACCTGCGGCAAAGAGGTCTTCAGAAGTTCCACACAGGGACCTTCAACCTGTGCAGTTCAGAATGGAAGAGGCAGGGAGAACAGCCTAATGACTGGTGGGGACTACTACCCCCAGGAGTTCGGCAGCGTGAACCTGACCGTGAGTGGGGACTGGTAGATATTGGGAGAGAGAATAGAGCGTGGTCCCGGGCCAGGACCTACAGATTACTGTGGCTTCTCCTCACCTCCCGTGAATCCTCCCTGTCACACCGCCGGTCCAAGAAACTGCTGAACTGTATTTGTTGATAAAGTTGAGTAAAGCAACTGGTTGCCCGTCCGTTTCCAGAGGCCGTGGCTTAAACAGTACCCGTGTGTGTGGATTTACTCCGACAACCAGGAATCCCCCCACGGAAGCTGCGCAAGAGAGGATTTACACCACCATCTAGGAATTGCCCGCTGCAGAAGAAACGGTGGCGTCACCCGTGGCAACAGTGACAAAGGTTATCCAATATCGGGGTTTCCTTTTATTAACCTGCCCTAAGCCCTTAGACGTGTCACCGGTTACCCTTCGGATGGGAGACGGTAGAGCCACCGTGACAAGGCCCAAACTCTACCCCACTGTCTCCGAGGCCGTGACCAGCTCCTCGCACACAGCAAGAATTGCGTCCTCCGAAAAAATATATAGACACAAAAAGAAAAAAGAAGAAGTTCCACCCTTTTCACTCTCCAAACCCCATCAGCTTTTCTATGATTCCTCCATACAACCAGCGCTCGATGTCAACTATCCATCATACATATCTATCAGCCCGTCTTCCCCAAACTTCCTCAAAATTAGTCAAACTGCCTCTTTTTGATATATTCCCCCTCCAAGGATACAACCTCTCTTATCTTTGTGACTAAATCTAGAGTTCGCCGGGGGGTGGGCTGCACCAACAGGCAGTAATCAGCTTCCGCGTCTGGTGCAATGCGCTCTGAGTTCCCAGGATACTATGCCGATCAGCCCATCATCTACACCCAGTAGACAAGTTTTAGGACTAAGACCAATATCAACTGGATATATATCATCTCTAATGCCCTGTTCCAAAATACCTGCAGTTTTACACAATCCCAGACCATATGCATCACATCTGCACCATCCGTGTAACATTTGGGACAGTCGGAGTCTAATCTAATACCCATGTTATACAACCCTAATGGGGCCCGATAAACTCTCTGCACTAAATCCAATAGTGATACTTGCTGACCTTCAGATAGAGATACCGTTGGAATCATACACAACACTACGGCCCGTTGATCTTCACTAATATGTGGAGATCTTCTTCCCAGTTCTCTTTGTTGGGAATTGCTGTAAATAGTAAGAAAGCCTCCGCCCATATAGATCAGATATTACACCCCTCGGAGCTCCAGAACACCCAAGAAAACTCCCCAGAAGGGGTTGGACTGCAAGCACAGATACCGGCCGGCCAGAGGAGCCAAAGCATGTGGTAACTGAAAGAATGACATCATAAAGCTCTCTAAATTGTCCAATACAACAAAGAGCCCCCCAGAATGTAGCTCGTACCCCTCTGTACTCCCACGGCCAAAAGGCCTCCAACTAAAAAACATTCTGGCCACTTAGTGTTCCTCCAAGGGGCTGGACATAGCAAATCCATCTAGTTGTAAAATCTGCTTCCATTCATTCCAGACTGTTACTATTCACATGGTAGTCGGATGTCGTCCCTTTTCTCCTCTTTCCCCCTCTCTCACCCACCATTATAGGGGGCTGCAACCTATCATTTTAGGAACTAATCTGCCATTCCCCCCCACCCTGGTTCTTTTTCCTTCCCCCCTTCAACTGTTGCAACTGAGACACCAAAAATCTATCCAGGCATTCGGAGTCGCCAACCCCACAGACCAAGGATCTCCAATTAATGAATGCAGATTTCTTATAATAAACTCCTAAACATCGTACTTTCAGTTTCATAATTATCCCATAATGCAATGAGTCCAGCATTAGCCAGGCTTATACCATTCTATCTGCAGGAGGGACAGTTTAATCATCATTATCGTCTATATTCACCTAAATACGCTATGACCCATAAGTATGCAGTCAGGAGGATGAGCTGTGATCTCCTCTATTATACCCGTGTGACAGGAGCGGTGTGATCATCATCAGTAATTGTGCATCTCTAAGAGATCTGGTGCAGGAGTAACCGGAGAGCCAGGTCTCTGAACTAACATCAACCTCCAGACAATAAAACCCTCAGACTTTTAGGCTTCCACCACTCTAGCGTTTTCTTCAGCCGTGGGTAGTCCAAGAAAATTCACTAAAAGGTGTTGGACTGTAAGCAGAGATGCTGACCGGCCGGAGCAGCAAACATGTTGTAGCTGAGGAACTGGAAGAAATAACTCTGGGGAGCATCCTAAATAAGGTGACCGGATTTTCCCAGGGTCAAAGCGGGACTGAAGGGTGTGGTCAGGGGCGGGGCTTATCACAACCTATGATATTACCTCCGTCGTTATAAAAAGCACAGGGCCGTTTCAAAAAAGACCGTAAGCAAAACATTCAAAACGCTGCGGTAATCATTGATTTCAATAAGGGCCCCGTGGACAGGCAAAAAGAAGAGAAGCAAAGAAGAGAAGTCATTGATTTCAATGAGTTCATTCTCATCTCTGTTTTTTGCACGCAGCCTACATTTTGTGCCAAAGAGGCCCATAGGAGTCTATAGGAGGTGCGCAAACATGCACATATGTACTCGTGGGTATGCACAATATGCATGCACACAGCACCTCGTTTGGCTAAATAGCCATTTAAATCAAGGCGGAGTGATTTCCCCACTCATGTGAATGAGTAGTGCCGCAGAAAAACGCACAGTATGTCTACAAGTCAGCCAGTTCACCTGCACAGAAGAATGAAAAAAGCACATGCAGAATGAGCGGAATTGGGCTAAGCTGTAGCAGATGTGAAAAAGACTTGGGTATACTACTAGATCATAGACTGAACATGAGCTAACAATGTGATGCAGCAGCCAAAAAGGCAAACACAATTCTGGGATGTATTAAGAGAAGCATAGAGTCTAGATCACGTGAGGTCATTATCCCCTCTGCTCTTCCTTAGTCAGACCTCATCTGGAATACTGGGTCCAGTTCTGGGCACCCCACTTTATACAAGACATCGACAGACTGCAGCAAGTTCAGAGAAGAGTTACCAAGATGGTGAGCGGTCTGCAAATCATGTCCTATGAGGAACGGTTAAAGGATCTGGGAATATTTAGCAGAAGAGAAGGCTGAGAGGAGACTTAATAGCAGTCTACAAATATCTGAAGGGCTGTCACAGTGCAGGGGGATCAGCCCTATTCTCATCTGTACAGGGAAAGGCTAGAAGCAATGGGATGAAACTGAAAGGGAGGAGACACAGATTAGATATTAGACAGTGAGGGGATCAATGAGTGGAACAGGTTGCCACGGGAGGTGGGGAGTTCTCCTTCAATGGAAGTCTTCAGAGGTGGACAGACATCTGTCGGGGATGATGTAGTGATCCTGCACTGAGCAGGGGGTTGGACCTGATGACCCCGGAGGACCCTTCTAACTCTACCAATCTAGGATTTTATATCCTTTATATCCCTGTACTGTCTGATGTGAATTGCTGTGCCATGTGAAGCGATAAAGGTTGGTGCGACCAATTTAAGCTGGAAATCCATTGTGTTGTCCATATTTACGCCAACCATCTTGGCGATCCCCTTGAGCTGACCCCCCCCCCCCCCCCCACAGTTGTCACAGCACCCATGGGATTATCACTTTTATTTGCATGCAGACATTGCTTGTCACATTCCTGCAGCTTCTGCTTATCTCTCAGGGTGCATTCACCATACGTCTGCGTACCTCAGTCCGTGAATGTGCAGCACATCTGCGAGGCTGAAATATGCTTCTGTGTTGCTTATTCACAAGCACAAAAATGCACGTGATAGCACAACCTTTTGCGCATTGAAGGTAGCGCTACTGCGTGCGTATCTGCGCATTTTACTAGATTTTTTGCGCTGTTGGGGACGACGTAATGTAAATGGCAGCGCAGCCTTAATAAGTCCCTGGTGCTGATTTCCTGGCGACATTGAGCAGTTTATTGCACTATTCCGTGGCTTTTAGGTCTGCATTTGCGCAAAACCGCCCTAAAAAGAACACATCTGGGCCTCATTAGGCTAAATAGCCTTTTATATCAGGCTGGGGGATGTTGCGTGTGCATTAGAGCAGGCTCTGCACAATGCCCAGACACGCACGCCTCGCTTATAGCAATAGACAATGCATTAAACCCATTGTCTGGTCACGTGCGTTTTTTGCTGTCTGCTGCGCAAAAACAAAAAGCAGCATGTCCTATTTCGGTGCGTATCATGCATCACTTAGCCTATATGTAACCTGATTGGCCATTGAAATCAAAGGGAGAACGCCTGTGTACTTGTGTGCACTAACATATGCACACAACACCCATTTTGCTAATTTGCATGTAAATGCGCTTAGGCCCGTGTGCGGCCGGCCGGAGGGCTGCGCTCTGCAAGGCACACAATTCTTGTAATTCCCAGATTGTAAGATGTGATTGTTCTCAGTATGGTTCCATTTACACCGGATGAATGTCGGGGCAAACGATGCCCGACACTCGCACCTGTGTTTCCTGACTCCCGTGCTGTCACATGGGAGCTAGCAGAGCTGTCTCGCTCATAGAGCTGCCAGCAGGGGGCGGGGCAGTGCAGTAGATTTCTTTCCTCTCGCTCCCCCGCCCCCCTCCATTGAGATACACAGTGGCTTTCATCATTTTACCAGAATAACCAGAATTTTTTTTGCCCCTCATGACGAAAGGCGTGACAGAAAGCTGCGGCTCCCATTGTGGCAGACATTGTGTGCTCTTGTCCGTGAGGGTTTGAACGGCCGTCATGTAATAATACGTTTCCCTGCTGCAAGAATGCTTGTCTGACAGTCTACACAATACAGCAAGTAAGAGAAGTCATGTGACGGCAAAAATGGTGCAAAATAGGAAAAAAGATACTTTATGCCTCCATACGAATAAGCGACATTTCGACTTAGTACTCTTCATCAAGAAAGTGGAAACGTCGCTTCTTGGTATGGAGGAACAAAGTATCTTTTCTACTTGCACCATTATGCCCGCACACGATTTCTTTTGCTGCATTAGAGGATGCTTGATTTGGGCTCCTGCCTGGGACTGGGCATTTTTATCAGCCTCGCTGGGACCAGCAATCCAGTTTGTGCCGCTGGCATCCGCCTATTTACACAGACTACATAATATATTGACTCTATTACATACCAGACATTTCTGACTATAAGACACAATTGTTAGCAAGAAGAAATCTTATGGTCCAGAGACAGGGGGGTCTGCAAGATCCAGAGAGCCCTGACCACTGCCTCAGTGATCCGTCAGTGTGCCGATGGATCATGAGGAGAGCTCTGCAGCCATACATACCACGGCTGCACCGTCCCCCCTCTCCTTGTCCAATCAGTGCAGAGAACACTCACATGTCCCCCCGGGTGCAGGGCCGCCTCTGTACACACTATTACCCTGCAGCATTGATTCAACTATTCATTTTTTCTGTAAGCTGGTACTGAGAATGAGAATGTGTGAGCCGTAGTAGAGCGATGGCGCCAGCAGACGACCAATTTATTTCTATTAACCCTTTAGTGACCGGGCTATTGTTTTGGCCACAACTCTCTGACGTGGCGGGAGGAGGGCTTGTGCTTGTGGGAGGAGTTGTGTTTTTCAGCGGCCACACTCTGGGGTACATATAATATGCTGCATAACGTTTCTTCAGTTTTTTTTGTTGGTGGGGGTGGGGTGGAATCTTTCCCCACCATTGTTTTTGGGTTTTGTTTTTACAGCATTCATCAGTCGGCAAAACTAACTTTATTATCTGATCGACGTGGTTACTGTGGCAACAAGTTTATCCAATGGAAATCCTGACACTATTGGAGGTAGAGCTTCAGTGTGACGTCCTGTGATGGTGAGAAGGTACAGGCTCATAATATGGAAGAATCTGTCTCAAAATGGCTGCTAGATACAAAATGGAGCATTATAATATATAAATAAGCTTGTGCGTAGTGAAACAATAATTCAAGCAGAAATAAGTTTAGAGCAGGAGGTACCGTACAGTGTCTAATGATTTGTTTTTATTCCTCCGAGAAAAACCAAGTCTGGGTGCCTGGTACAATCGTTATCAGAAGAGACTCCCCCACGCCCTGAGATTTGGGAAAAGAACGAATCATGCTAATAAGACGCTGCGACAATCCAAACTCACAAGGGAGGACGAGATAACGTCCGGGAGGAATAAACATTTGAAGGACATTTCATATATATTCTCACACTATGCTGTAATGTTTTTCTAACCCAATGAGATTAACGCTGTGACTAATGACGCATTCCTTTCCTGTATTGAGAAACCTATGCAAAGTTAATAAACATTCAGAGTATGTGCGCCTTAAGCAGAGTGAGCTGGATACTTGCCGTGGCTCCACTCTACGTATCTGAGGAGAACTGAAAACTGACTCTTTGTGTAGTTCTTGGCCTCCTTGGTGCACCCAGATACGAACTAATTTGGAACCTAAGGCCTGAAAGGTTATGTGACTGTGTAGCGGTCCTTAACAATGGACTCGACACCACAGCGTCTCCAGGGACAACAAGGGGAGTGTTTGTACTTGTGGCCCAGAACTCCATATATGAAGCCATTATGTTATTGGCTCTCCTTCAGCGCTGCACCCTGCGGCTGGGACGCACCTCCCTGACATTGATCATCATTCAATGCTGTATTGGAACTTTTATTTTTATGTACTTAATGTATTCATGATGTTTTATAGCAAAAACTTGTAATTCCTTTCTTTGCGACAATTTCAGGGTCCTATTGTATAACTTAATATCGGAACTCAGCAAGTGCCTTAAATGGTCATTCACTGGGGACTTCACCCTCAAAGAGCTTTTTGCAGTACCATGAATCACACCAACACATCACAATGACAACATTCCAAAAGAGTTTTCTCATGTAAAGGCCATTCAGTTCTGCTGCTCCACTACAGCCCAACCTTGAAGTTAACCCCTTAGTGACAGCCAGTACACCTTTCTACTGACCCCACTGATGGAATTTGAACCTGCACATACACCTTTTTAAGGTGGTGGCCTAGCTGACAACTGACAGCCTCGCTCCTGCTCTAACAGTCTGATGTGGAAAAACCTCAGAACCTGGCAGGCTAACACCTTATATGCCACAATCAATAGCAACTGCAGCATGTAAGGAGATGACAGGGGGAGGGGATTCTTTTTGTCACTCATCGGCACTCAAAAGTGTAATTGCAAGATACCAATGGGTTCCCATGGCAGCTGCAAGCATGACAAAGGCCTCCATGTCTGCCATGTAACTCAGCCTATTAGACCCTGCCTCCTGCAGAGTATAATAGGCTGCTGTCATAGGCTTAGTAGAATGCACTACATAACAAATTCTAGATGGTCATGTGTTAGTAAAGGTCCTTCAGAGCTTGAGAAATTGTCGAACTCTCTTCTTTATGTCAGTTTTCCTCTGTCCTTTCCATTGTAAATATAAAGGAGAGTCTCATGAGGTCTAAGCAGCTGGTCTGGGGGTTTGGCAGGAGCTACTACCACAAAGGTGCCTTACAAGTGGCAACTGAAAGAAAATGTAAAAGTTGTTGTTCTGAATGCAAACATTTCCATTCCGCTGGCCCAGAGGCCCTTAGATACTTGGGTGCATGGAGCCCTAGCATCCAGTATTTATACTCCATGCTCAGGGTTCGGCCAGCATGCTCTCTTTAATATGAAGGTTTTGCCTCGCATTTCCTGTGTATTACAAGCGCTCCTGCTCCGAGCCCCCACAGTGTTTTTCTTGCTCTATGAATTCACCCCTGACTTTCTTTACTTGGGCCAATAATCATACCTGATCAGTTAGTCTGCTCTCCTATTCCCACCTAAATATAGAAGAAGCGTAGATCTACCAGACCCCAAAGGTATTGCGAAGCCTCCCACCTGCAGAGGATTCTGGATTAGCGTTGTCACGTGGACTCAAAACATTGGGTTGGTTTGGAGGCGGCTTGCGGTACTATTCCCCTGCATCTGCTGCCATGCCTGCAGCTATTTTCCTTAGGCATTGTAGACTGACACCCATGATAGACCTACCTCACTAACATAAGGTCTTTCCATCCCCCTCTCTGCCTATTTTGGATAATGCGCTCTTCCTCCAGGCATGGAACCAGGCACATTTAGTTCCTGGTGGACTGCAGGTAAACACTTTTTTTTAGGCCCTTGTTGGCCCTTGGGAATCAGACTTTGGCACCACTTTTTTTGCGCCAACAAGTTGAATGTATTTTCAAAATTGAACCATAAGTCCTCCATTGCAGCACATTTTGAGAGGTGGGATAGAAGCTCCCTACTAGATGGTATCATGTCCCCTCCAGATTATATTTGGCATTTCCGTGTGTGTCTCCTAATTACTGGCGATGTGGGTCTACAGAAAGGACTATTTTACCTATTTTTAGGGACTGCACAACGTAGAGCGTACTCTGCAATCAAGTTCTTGACACCATCTGCTGCGTCTTACTAAAGACTGTAGTTCTGTCCCCGGCCCTATAACTATTGCAACTTGCAGATTTGTCCACCAAAGTTCCAAAATGCCATGAGATCTTGTATCCTAGCTCTGTGGATATCCTGCTCTGCTCCAGCGCTCTGTCAATAGATACATTGGGCTGACGAGATTATGCGAATGGAGGAGCTCAGCGCGTTGCTGTGAGATACCTGCCATTAGTTCATCTCCTCTTGGACTCCTTGGATTATGATCCAGGGCTCTGGTAAATATAAATCTTCCTTAGCCAACATGGGTCAGTCCTTCCCTGCACTTTACACGCCACCCTCTTGATGCTCAAGCATCAATGTTTAATTATAGCTATTCCCCCTTCCTTTCTTTTCTTGCTTGTTCTGTGTGTCTGAGCTGGTTGCCAGACATGTGGTGTGTCCTGTACAGTTGTGTATGCGTTCCATGCTGTGTTGGTGTGAGCTGTGTCCTGTGCTGCTTGGATTGTTTACCATCTCTGGGCCAGTTAGGTCGTTAGGTTCCAGCACGGGGCTGTCCCTATTGGGACGATCACCCTGCTTGCAGGCAGGTTTCCTGGGGTTAGTTTTCTCATTAGAGTCGGGACCCACAAAACAACAAAGAACCTTGAAGTGGGCTTGCGGGCTTAAGTGACTTGGTCAATCCACGAGCGAATACCTTTTACATTCTTCAGCAATTCTACCTGTTATGTGTGCAGGTATGTAAGGTGCGTGTTTTGGTTGCTAGACTGTTAGTTATGTCTGCTGTCGCCGTGTTCCGCCAGAGTTCACCAGTTCATGAGTGTGAAAAACATAGCAATACGCTTCCTGACACTCATTCAGTTTATGCATGCATGACAACCTGCTAATGATTGGTCCATATAAACAGGCAATCATTAATCTATGAACCTGTTTACTCTGATCTCCAGTGCACACCGCCTCCATTCAGTGAGCGATTAGTGACCATCATAGGGATGACTGGCGGGTGCTTAAGCGCTTGACAGATATCTCATATAAAAGAACCCTAAGAGTTCCTAAGGCAGCAAGAACTCTAAGTAGTGCCTCACTCATGGATGGACCTGGCATCCTGTCCCAGCCAGAGGACCACCTAGCAGAACAATATTCTTGCTGTGATTTTGAACATTAAGCGACTGTAACAGCAGCATTAGATTTAGAAGAATGGGGATGATTCTGTATGTAAATGCCCTAAGTAGTATCCTGGATTGTATAGAAGAAACCGACAGCAATAACAGGAATCAAGTCTAAGGCGGCACTTACAGAGAAGGAAGGGGGTGACCAGCAGAAGCCTCTCCTGGAAGTGTCGGCTCCCACGTAGCAAGGTGGTATTCACATATCGACCAGGAGCACAAGATGCTTTGATGCTTTTCTGCATACAGTATATACTACATATGTACACATTTAGTATCTGTTATCATTGTTGTGATATTTGTCATTTTTGCTGCAATATGTGAGCCATGAAAACAAGTGGAATTGCGTTTTTTTGCCATTTCACTCAGTAGTGTCCCAGAACGTCATCCTGGACCCTCCATAATGGTCATACATTGCTGTCTTATATGGATGCACTGTGCAAACCTGTCATGTCTAATTTCTGTATGTGTGTTGCACAGCTGCAGCGTCTGAAGGGTTAACTCCTCTAAAATCATTGCCTGTTAGCTCTGCTGCTGCTGAATGTATCTTTTCTACTGTGTCATGTGGTACAAGTGAGGTTATAAACACTATCTTTTCTCCTTAGGGAGAGCACCTAGACGGTGAGTGAGGAGACTCAAATGGTCATGCACGCTCCTCTGGGTAATATGCAAATAAGGGAGATGGAATAAAACCTCTGCAGTGCCACCCATTGGAAGGCGGCATTCCTTCAAGCCAAAGTCAGACTTTTTATACAAGCCTTGTAACAACGACCGGGTTATAAATGTCACTGTCTGAGAGCGGGAGTGGTTGCGTATGATCGTCCATCTGCCCATATTGTTGGAGGACCCACAGTAATGCAGGGAAGCACCTTTAGCTTCCATGAATCGAAAATGAAGAAGACGGAGAGGCTCCCTATGAGGAGTTGAGGATCTTCCCTCTTCCCCGATCCGCTGGAGAAACCACAGGGGCACAGGGAGACACCTCTGGTTTCCTTGTGTCTAATATGGAGGAGAAGGAGAGACATCCCTACCACATGTGAAGTGCATGAGAGAACAAGTGAGTCACTAAATCCCCCAGAATGAGAGCGACCCCCCCAAATAATTTTGTGTAAAGTGACCCCCCGTACCAGATACCCCTTCATGCTACAGGCATCATTTTTCCTATGTGGCCGTCCGCCATTAGGATACCCTCACGTGGATGATGTGTGGGGTGCATCTAGGTTAAGCCTTTCTTCAGTAATTGTCTGCCAGAGAGTATGTGGAGAGACCCCGACCTTTTACCTCCTCCGGAGTACTGTATATATATAATGTCCAGGACCGGTGACATATAGATAACGTGGACTATAGGGCCGTATTGTTCCTGTGTTTCCTCCCAACCTCTGAGCTTCTGTCTGTAACTGCTGCAAGTGAATGATATCTGTAACTGTCTGTTAAATCAAGTTTATTCAAGTCAAGTTTGGCCGGGCCTCAACCATTCCCGAGGTCCCGAGGTCCGAGACACAAGTCTCTGTGTTTATTACTCCGCCATATAGAATAACCATGTGCGGGAGCGGTGGCGTCACGATGTGATATATATATACCTCTACAACGATTCCCCTTGTGTTACCATGACAAGGACTAGGCCTCCGGCCGTACCCACAGCGGGTGTATCGGGGTGTTACAACTCCACTTAGAACATTTTTTAAAAGTTTTTCAGTACAATGTATAGTAGATTAAATAGTATCCCCAAAGAGTACAACGCATCCTGCAAAACACAACGAGCTCTCAGACGATGTCAGCGGAAAGGAAGAGAGTTAGGAGCTTTGGAAAGGGAGGAAGAAGAAAAAAATGAAAAGAAAAAAAAGAGCCAGGAGGGGTTAACAGGGGGCAGCTTGGAGCTATTAAGCCCCTCCACCATCCTAGAGGCGCCCATCACAGTTAGTGGTTCTGATGCCTCCACTTTCTTGTTGCCTGTCCCTGGCGTATGTTATAGTCAGCTGCCTCTGTGGTCTGAGCAATGCAGTAATTAATGGAAGGGGCGGACTAGGATACTTAGAAGGGGGATCAACATTAGGCTTACTTAGATTAGAAAGAAACGGCAGAGGGGCGACCGAATAGTTCTGTATAAGTACACCATCCAACCAAGATCTGTGCCATCATCTGTTTACACCAGGACGGACACAGTCACATTGGGGTATTTTCCACCTGCAGACCCATTATAGACTATGAGGCCATACACAAACAATTCATGTGGATTGATGGTCCCATGTAGAGAAATAAATCCCTGCATGTCCTATCATTCGTCCTGTTCATGAAGGACTACAATGTGTACTGGCCGTGGCATTGCACTCCCTAGAGGCTGGCGGGTAGCGGGTGAAAGGCTGCGCTGATACCACGAAGAATTGGGGGGGGGGGGGCGAGTCAAAAATCGCACTGATGGATTTTGGATTCAGAAATGCTGCGGTATTTGCCACAGAACTTCCCGTTGTGCAGCATCTGCTCCCCATGTGAACCTTAAGACACTGTGTTTCACCTCCAGTCCTCAGGGACCAGCAGGTCATGTTTTCAGGATATCCTATGGTAAGAACACCTGTGGCAATGTCTGAGGCACCGACAATAAGTACATCACCTGTGCAACACTGAGGACATCCTGACAACATGACCCGTTGTGGTCCCTGGGGACTGGAGTTGGAGAACACTGCCTTAAGATAACATGTGGCAGAACGTTGTCATAATCAAGTTAAACTTTGCTGCATCTGTACCTAAGGTAAATGTAACATACATGGACCTCATTTACCAAAACTGTCTATAAGAAAAGTGCTCTTTGTAGTCCAATCACAGCACAGCTTTCATTTCTTAAGCTACTCCGATAAAATGAAAGCTGCGTTCTGCACGGGTGCCGGGGCAACTAAGACGCTTTTCCTTCAGGCGGTTTCCATTAATCTGCCCCCCCCCCCCCCCCCCGTGTTTTACTCCTTCCTGAGCATGGACTACAATGCAGCGTCACATCCCATTCATCTCATACGGCCTTTATAAGCCTGAAGGGCGAGGAGCAAGAAGGGTTCTGGCAGAATCCCGATGTACCGCACTTGTTGGACCGGCTTCACATGGGCGTAAGCACAACTGCTTGCACCTCAGCGCTGTGTTTTTGTGTATTGGGCGTATTTTTTATTTTTCCATGGATGGAGCTGTGTAAAGTTTTGGGGTCTTTGGGTGAGCTGTAGTTTTTATTTCTACCATTTTGGGGTAGATATGACTTTTAAAAACACTTTTATTGTGCGTTTTTGGGAGACAAGATGAACACATTTCTCCTCTGGTTTGCATTCATTTACATTGGCAGAGCTGGGGGTTACTTTAGGCCTCCGGTGGCGCTGGCACCCAACCCATCCCTCTGCTAACTCACATGCCACAAGCCATTCTCATGTGCCGTAAATGTGTAGACAGGACCCTTACCACCCATGTATGTCATGAGGGAAGAGGTGAAGAGGAACAGATTTCCTGTGACCGGGCTTTAGTCCCACCTTATATTCTGCATACTGACCGTCTTCCTTCAAGAACCCCTTTCAATACAATTTTGAGTGGTCGTCTTAAAGATTTCACTGTATGTAAAGGTGAAGCCGATGGACGTATGTAAAGTGTGTCCCCAAGCCACTGTGACAAGAACATGGTAGAATGCATTGGACTTACGAATATTTTCTGTGTTTTCTCTTACAATGTCCGTTTTCAGCAGATTATCGGCTAATACAAAGGCTCCTTCTTCTACGGTGTCGAGGAGCATGGTGGCCGCTCGCACTTGGTCCTTCTCTGGTAGGTCTTGCCAAGCCTCCTTCGCTTGTGGTTGGAGAAGATTGTTGACCGTCTCAACCATTGCCTGTAAAACAAAAGACATCAAAATGTGCGGAGAAGATCGGTCGCTCCTCTAGATGTTGGATTTTAACCTGAATCCGTAAATTACTAAATAAACGAAGTATAACATATGATGAGTTTCTGTGGCTCATTGTCTATAGAGTCCCGTGTGAAGATGAGGACTTGGTGATACTTCAGCCTACATAGTATCCACCATTCAGAACAACTGAGCCGCCCGGCCTTATTGAATCTGGACGGAGGGGTTTGTAAACCAACTCTTCACAGACAAGTAAGTGAACCCGTACGTCTGTCATAAGACCAAATAGACAATGGCAATGTTTTTGGTTTTCATCTCCACATTCTGAAAGTCCGAACTTTATTGTTCAGTGAACGCAGACAGATTTTTGGGATTTTTTCAGTGCCACATTTTAGAGTAAATACAAATTAATTAACTTTCTGGGAGTGAATAGTAAAAGAAAACCGTAATTCTGACATTGTTTTTACTTGTACGGCTTTAACCTTTATTCTGTGGCTCAAAACATCTATGGCGATTCCAAATTAGTGCGTTTTTAATGTTTTACTACTTCTCCATAGTAAATGTTTTTATGCACATTATTTTCTGTTTTCAAAGATATTTTTACCTTTTTGAACCTTTTTTGTTTACTTTTAGTTTTCGTCCCACTAGGTGATCAGTGGGGGTTTGTCAGCTAATTGAAGGGTGCCATGGCGCTCATATTAGTAACGCCCGTTCTGGATGCTACAGGCTTATCCCATTCACTTCAATGGGAGAAGCCTGTCGTACTCAGAACCCCCTAGCTATCTGAAACATTGCAGTAGGAACCTGATTGTGCACTGATATAAACATTGAAGAGACCGCGGAGCTCCTATTAGTGCTATAGCCACTTCAATAAGGGGATCCCAGTGGGGATCCTGAGCACCAGACCCCCACCAATCAAAAATTGCTGGCCTATCCTAGGGTTCTGAAACACATTTACACTTCTGTATTGCAGTGTATTATGCCCATCATTGTTAGACTGACAGGGATCATATCATGAGAGAGTCTAAAAGATGTACTAAGATTAAGAACTGTGAGCCATTGTTAGGCCCTCACCAGTCATGTCAACTCATCAACACCCTGCAATCACATTGTGGGGGCAATAGGGAGTCAGAGGAAGCCCCTTCCCACTAACAAAGTAGATACCATGGTCTACATTTATCATGGCATCTAAGAGGTTAAACAGCTGAGTCCGTCTAGAACTCCAATCCCGGCTGTTTCAGCAGGAGCCGGGCTGTATATTACAGCCAACTCTGGCAGAAGACGAAGCCAGCAACACTTCTACACTATTACCAGGATGCACTATTATTTCAGTCTATGCGAATGGCACCGTTCCCATGACATAAGTAAATCCTGGGGCATATAGACCGAAAATTATAATCTGGTGCACCAAAACAGGTAGAATTGGTTAGAACTAGAGATGAGCAAGCACCAAAATGCTTGGGCGCTCGTTATTCGAGTCAAGTTGTTCGTAAAATTCAAGAGCTCTATTCGAGGAACGAACCCCATTGAAGTCAATGGGAGACTCAAGCATTTTGGCAATGGACCCGCCGGGTGCCGAGCTTTTTTTTTTCTCTCTCTGTCTCTCTCTCTCAGCCAGCCAGCCACATACTGCTGTGGACTTGTGCACGCTGGCATGTCACAGCAGGAAGTAGTAATGCGGAGAGGGGACAAAACGGGGACGGGTCGAACACGGCATGGTACTTGCTCGAGTAACGAGCACCATCGAGTATGCTAATACTCAAACGAGCATGTTCGCTCAGCTCTAGTTAGAACATTATTACTGAGCAAAGTGAAATAGTTAAACCCTGTTTCAGGTCAAATTTGGCAAAAAGATTGGTTTGGCATGAACCTGAACCTTGGGCGGTATATCTTGGGTGAATTTTGTTAGCATATTTACCTTGCAGTGCTGGGTCTTAGGTTCAGATCCAACCAAGGAGAACATCTGTAAAACTGTAAGCAGTTTTGTTATCCCTGTGTTTGTGTGGGGTTCTACAACTCTGTGCAGATGTTGTCCTTGGTCAGATTTGAACCTAGGGCCCAGCATTGCCAGGAAACAGTACTAACCACTGAGCCCCCATGCCTCTTCTCCCTTTGTACAGAGGAGGAGAAGAAGGAGAAGATCTCTTCCTCATCAGGAAGCATGGTGGTCCAGTGGTTAACACTTTTGTCTTGCAATGCTGGGGACTGAGGTTCAAATCCAACCAAGGACAATATCTGGAGTGTCACGGATCGAGCACAGGATCTCCTCTACTTCAGTCGGCAGCATTCCCTGCTGAGCTATTCCACCTTCTGGACAGTTCCCAAGCTGGACCTTAGTCTGGTTCCCATATCCTTGATCCAGTTCCCTGTCTTGGCTCTGCCCTATGCCTGATTGGACTTCCCATATGAGCCTCTCCCTTCCACTACCACCATTGTGAGATTATTGTACCTTATAGCCCAAAGTCAAGCTCCAGCACCTGCCTACTCCTCTGCAACCTGACTGATACTAACCGTGCACCGAACTCTGGTATTCCTCCTGAAACGATTTGCAGCTTGACTACAACATACTGTGATATTTCTTGGGGTTCGCCAACAATGCTTTGGTCTTCAGATTAGTCACTGCCTGTACTTTGGCTAGGTGTGTCTCTCAGTCCGAACTAAATATTACTCAGTAATCTAAATAGGCAGAAGCATATTGTCGGTGGGGTCTTCGGATTCTTCTATTACCCCTAGCTCCAACATAGCTTTTATTTCTTTGGAGACTGCCTCCCGCTGGGCTTCAGGAATCCTATAGGCTTTGACATTTCCTTTACCCCAGGTTCTGCTATAATGTTTTATGAGCGCTGTCTGTTTAGTGTCATTCTTTTATACTTGAGACAGAGACTCGGCCGTCTTTCTCTGCAGTACGGCGTGTCCCATATAGGCAGAGCCAGTAGACAGAGCTAGCTGGTCTTCCCAGGGTTTCATCAGACTTACATGATAAATCTGTCTGCTTTCCTTCTACCTGCCTTACACACTTTATAAGTCACTTAACTCACTTTTTCCTTTATTTCAGAATGCCCTTGCCATTGGGCTAAACACGTAACTTTCTGTAGTAGAGATGAGGACTAACATCTGGACTCCTGGTGCCAATGTACAAACTTTAGCGAGCCTGTCATAAATCATGTTCGGCCTTGTTGACTGCTCCATA
Organism: Eleutherodactylus coqui; assembly: GCF_035609145.1. Taxonomy (NCBI): domain Eukaryota; kingdom Metazoa; phylum Chordata; class Amphibia; order Anura; family Eleutherodactylidae; genus Eleutherodactylus; species Eleutherodactylus coqui. Next base: position 224,474,529 of record NC_089843.1, read on the forward strand.
TGCTCTATAACAGTTCTGTCCGGCATCTGTGATACATGTCCACTTACACTTTTGTACGGCATGATTTGTCCTTCTCATGTTTCTTTAGCCCCATCTAATAGACCACAAGGTCGTCTGCCATCCAAACATTCAAATGGTGATAACCCAGTGGAAGCCTACGGTACTCCCCTTATGGCACACCATAGTGAAGGGAGTAAAACATCCCACTGCTTCCCATCTTAATCCACAGGGGCGGATTAGGAACCCACAGTGGTCTTGGAAAAAAATTGCAAATGGGCCTTATGTCGTACAGTAGGTGGGCCAAGTGGCAGTAATTGTAGTCAAAGGTCAGTAAGCAGTTAGCCACAGCCAAGTTGGAGGTAGGAGGGGAGACGCCTATGCAGCAAATACAGCTCACCGCTGCAAATGTTCAATGAAGTACAGAACATGTTAGAACTGAAGATATATGAAAAGGGTATTCTCTTCATGGCTTTTTATAACCGAGATGGGAAAATCCAGCGCTCTGTGCCAACCATCTGTCGGCAAGAGCCGAGCACTATCCATCAAAGTGAATGGGAACTATGGGAATAGCAGGAGCTCCCCTTCACTTCAATGAGAGCTACAAACTAGTGCTTGGCTAAGCTCTGGGCTGCTTTCATGACCGGTAACCATGGCAACAGCTATGAAAATACCCCTTAAAGATAACATAAATTAATAACGCAGGCTCTATGATGAACATTTCTTATGGGTCCTCCATCCGCGTGATCACGGCGACAGCTCGGTGCCAACTGACAGCTGTAAGGGTCAGGATCAGAGAAAACTCTGATCCCAGTCATTTATATCCCTGGATGCAATTGTCAATAGTGACCACTGGATCCAGGTGATTAGACAAACGGGGGGACTTCCTGTTTTCTCATCAGTACCCTGAAAATGCTATCACATGATGCCAATGGGTAAACATGGCAGCCAGAGGCCTAGAAAAGGCCTGCCAGCATCCCGCAGCCGTACGCCTGTTGGACTCAGATGGTCACATTGTGACTCCCTGATGGAGCTGCAGAAATAACAGGACAAATATTAGTAAAAGTTATTTTAAAAAGGTATACAGTTAGAAAAAACGTTTTTTATTTTCATTTTGTAAAAGTGAAAGCCCCACGTTGTATCACTGCAATCGTCACGACTCGTATAATGACCGCCATACTGTCACTGTACCAAACCCATTACACCAAGAGCAGCCAAATACCACGCCACATATAAGGACCACATAGAGATTAAAGGGAACGTGTCACAGGGTAGGGGGCGTGGCAGGGAGTCGGGTGATATACCTAATATACTCACCTGCTCCCACAATCTAGCGGGGTTCCCTCTGCAGTAGATGCACAGACGTGACTGAGAAGAGTCAGGGTACCGTGCCGCACGCCTACTTCAGAGGGGACTCCAGTGGATGGTGGGAGCGGGGGAGTATAAAGACAGCTCACCCGGCTCCCTGCCATGTCCCCTACCGGCACCAGAACTTAGATTTGGGTGCTGTGGTGATGCGGCATGTTCCCTGTAATACCAACATGTGGTCACTGAATACAGACCAATATGACCACAAATAACAAGACTGTGAGCAACAAATAATACCTGCAGACCGTGGATACATCAAACCAGCAATGCCGCTGACCCCCAGCAATGCCGCTGACCCCCAGCAATGCCGCTGACCCCCAGAAATCCCCCTGTACAAAAACCAATATTACCCCCTTCAGTGAGCAGCACATAGCAGCTCCACACCGCCACTAGGAGACGGCATGAGTTACTACCATTATGTCTAGTGCTTGCAGGTAACATCCTCACTGACTGGAGTCGTTCACTTTCCCTTTTCTTCTCTATCCGACCCAGATGCAACAATATTGTCTTCTGGTCACAACTTGTCTGCAGAATTGACACACAGATCTCTTTGACTCCCCAATTTTTCAGCCACGCCTTTATTTTCCAAGCCTCTATACAACATTCCCATGCATAGTACTGCAGTCAGTAACAAAGCCCATCATGGCCTAAATGAAGTACTAACAGCCCTCATGGGTAAATACAGTAGTAATGCTCCTCATAGCCTTCATTTAGTAAAAATGTTCCTCATGGCCTACAGTTCAAAGAGTAATGCCCCCCGTGGCCTCCAATTAGTAATAATGCTCCTGACGGCCTACATAAAGTAAAAGTGCCCCCCATGACCTAAATTAAAAATGGCCCCTGCCGCATTAATTAAATAATACCATTTATGGCATAAATTAAATAATAATGCCTCTTGTCTCATCCAGTTAGTAAAAATGCCCCTCATTGCTTAAATAAATAATGCCCCTGGTGGCTTCCAATGAAGTAATAATGTCCCCCGTGGCCACCAATAAGTAACAGCGCCCCTTGCGGGACTAATTAAATAATGCCACTGCTATCCATTGTGGCATCCAGTTTAGTAATAATGGCCTTCATTACCTAAATTAAAGAACGCCCCTGGTGGCCTCCAACTAAGAAGTATCGGCCCTTGTGACATCAATATAAGTACTAATGTCCCTTGCAGCCTGCAAAAAATGAATAATGCCCCTGTGGCCCCCAATAAAGTGACAATGCCGTTTGTGGCCTCCAATTTGTAAAAATACTATGCATTAAAATGCTGATCTGCTGTAGCCCCTGCAGCGCTCCTCAGCTCCCAGCCTTCCTGGTAGAAGGATCATGTGATCACTACAGCCAGTCCCCTGCCTCGCTCTAAGGGCTCATTCACACAAGCGCTGCGTTTTCATGCTGGCCGCATCACAGGTGACAATCGTGTGAGCGAAGGATAGCCGCGATAAAGTCCCGAGCTCCAGCCGCGCTTTCTCACGCATTCACATGGGCAGCAGAGGCGTATTGGCACAAATATATATACGCTGCAGCACGGAAATCGCTCAGTCGGCATAAATCCTCAGAGTGACTTTTGCTAGTTAAATAGAGCCAGCTGCAATATTTTCTCAGCATTGGACGCTGCTAAACTCCCCCCCCACTCCCTTTTTTTTCCATCTCCCATGGAAGCCTATTTTGTTTTTAATTTTAGCAAACTTCCACAGTTATATTTTAAAGATATGTCCTGTGCACGGAGCCCGAACCCCACCGTCCCACCCCGGCTCATCCACCTCCGGCTGACCCTGGCTCATCCGCCACTGTCCCACCCTAGCTTGTCCGCCACCATCCCATCCCAGCTCGTCCGCCACCGTCCCGCCTCGGCTCGTCCACCACCGTCCCGCCCCGGCTCGTCCACCACCGTCCTGCCCCGGCTCGTCCACCACCGTCCCGCCCCGGTTCGTCCACCACCGTCCCGCCCCGGTTCGTCCACCACCGTCCCGTCCCGGTTCGTCCACCACCTGCCCGCCCCGGCTCGTCCACCACCGTCCCGTTCCGGTTCGTCCACCACCTGCCAACCCCGGCTCGTCCACCACTTGCCTACCCGGGCTCGTCCACCACCTGCCCACCCCGGCTCGTCCACCACTTGCCCACTCCGGCTCGTCCACCACCGATCCAACCAGGCTTGTCCACCACCTAAACCATCAGTTTTGGGGTGATTGACTGATGTGCGCAGTTGTGAGACTTTGAGGATCTTACTCAGTCATTCCTTATCCTTGACATAAAGTGGGTATCCTGATCTGCTAGAGTTTCCTTTGGTATGCCCACTCTACTGAATACATGGACCAATTCCTTGGCAATAGTCTAAGATGACATACTATGCAAGGGTATGGCCTCGGGGTAGCGTGTGGCATAACCCACTATAATCAATGTCTGTTGATGTCCCTCCCCACAATAATATCATGGACCAATGTGGTGAGTAAACCAAACTTATCTCCCATAGGGGGTTGTAATATAAACAATGGTAGTCTGGTAGATAATAGGGGTCTCCATGAATGTCTCAGATAGACTGACAGGGTAACAGACAGACTTGGTGTTTACCAGTGTTGCCACATTCCCAGAGTTCACTAACGCAATTACATTTCCATCCTCCATTAGTAACTCGCACAGACGTTTCTCCGCACCTGTCTGAACATAGGCATGCAGAAAACTAACATCACATTGCATTGGTTCAGTAGTGATTGGATAGTTATAGCAATATGGCCCAATTCTAAAGACCTTATGGGCTCTTTACTGTTCTGTCCACTAGACTTCGCTGAGCCCACAGTCTCATCATTAAATGCCTTTACTTGTTTCCTGGCCCCCCATTAAACCCCAGAACAGTCTTATCAGGTACTCCTGGCGATCTGGTATTTCGTGGAGATGAAGGCCTGTACCGGTGTGAGCCGGTATTCAGCTGTAGTATAGCGCTCCATCAGGTCGACCAGCTGATCTGCAGTTCTGGGATCTCCATGGCTCGCCCACTACCCTAATGCCTATGGTAGTGCTCTTAGGTACTTGTTCATGACAACACGCTGCACTGTCCCAGCTGCCGGCACAACTGCAGCCACTTCTGGATTAGGTGCACCTGATGAAATATCTGGAAATGTGGTGGTCTATGCAGTTGGTAAGTCCACTGGTGTACTCTCTGGACTCTTACGGTTAGAGTCACACTTAAGCATGCCAGGACCTTGGCTTTGAGTTGGTAAACTTTCTGGGCTCTCTCCGGTATTGGATCAAAGAATGCTTTTTGCACTTTCCCGGCAAGAAACAGAGCAATCATGCCTGACTAGTGTGCTTTGGCCATGCTTCTTCCACTGAGGTCCTTCAGACGTAGTCAAGCTTCACCATCATCATCCTGTATCATCTTTTGTGAGTCATGTGTCTCACTCGCTGCTCCGCTACTATTTGTGCCATGGGGAGGTTCGCCATGAGCTGCACCACTTCCAGCAGAATCTGGTGGTCATTACTTGGATGGCCGCTAGGGATGAGCGAGCATACTTGTTCGAGCTTGATGCTCGTTCGAGTATTAGGGTGTTCGAGATGCTCGTTACTCGAGACGAGCACCACGCGATGTTCGAGTTACTTTCACTTTCCTCTCTGAGAAATTTGCGCGATTTTCTGGCCAATAGAAGCACAGGGAAGGCATTACAACTTCCTCCTGTGACGTTTCAGCCCTATACCACCCCCTCTGGCTGGTGAGATCAGGTGTCACCCGAGTATTAAAATCTGCCCCGCTGCGGCTCGCCACAGAAGCATTCTGACAGAGATCAGGGACAGTGCTGCTGATGCTGCTGATGCTATAGGGAGAGTGTTAGGTGTTATTTTAGTCTTCAAGAACCCCAACGGTCCTTCTTAGGGCCACATCTGACCGTGTGCAGTACTGTTGAGGCTGCTGGGAGCAGTGTTGCACAATTTTTTTTTTTTTTTTGTATATCGGGCGTGCAGACCATTGCGTCCTCAGTCTGCAGTCATTTTACTGAGTCTAGGGGCAGTACTGGTGAGGCAGGGACAGTGGTACAGGGAAAGAGGTATACTGGCTATATAGGCAGTGGGCTTTTTCCCAAAAAGTTCAAAAAATACTGTATTTGGCCTGCCTGTCACTGCCTTCAGTTTACTGTGTCTCTGCTGGGGGTAGTAGTTGTTGAATTAATACCCAGCCTTGCGTATAATTGTTGCCTGCCTCTGCAGTGCGTTACGTACACGAAGTCAGCCTCCAACAGGGAAATCGCAATACAGTGTATATCACAGGCAGTGTGGTTGTTCCCAAAAACTTCAAAAAAATACAATATTAGGCCTGCCTGTCACTGCCTTCAGTTTACTGCGTCTCTGCTGGGGGTAGTAGTTGGTGAATTAATACCCAGACTTGCGCATAATTGTTGCCTGCCTCTGCAGTGCGTTACGTACGCGGTCAGCCTCCAACCACAGGCCAATAAGCGGCACATTTAATTACAGCATTCTGTTTCTGCTAATCTCATGATACACCATGCTGAGGGGTAGTGGTAGGCCTAGAGGACGTGGACGGGGGCGAGGACGCGGAGGCCCAAGTCAGGGTGTGGGCACAGGCCGAGCTCCTGGTCCAGGTGTATCGCAGCCGACTGCTGCGGGATTAGGAGAGAGGCAAGTTTCTGGGGTCCCCAGATTCATCTCACAATTAATTGGTCCACGCGGTAGACCTTTATTAGAAAATAAGCAGTGTGAGCAGGTCCTGTCGTGGATGGCAGAAAGTGCATCCAGCAATCTATCGACCACCCAGTCTTCTACGCCGTCCACAGCTGCAACTCTGAATCCTCTGGCTGCTGCTCCTCCTTCCTCCCAGCCTCCTAACTCCATGAAAACCTGACGTCACCTCATCTGTGCTGGGCACTGCAATGGGATTTATTTACCACCGGTGGGTTCCAGGGAGCCACCCATGCTGTGGGTCCACAGGGACTTCACATTAGGGATTTGTACCTGCCAGTGTCTATGTATTAAAAACCCCGGTCAGACTGGGGCATGCAGTGTGGGCCGAAGCCCACCTGCATTTAATCGGACGTAACCTCAGCTGTGCTGGGCAATGCAATGGGATTTATTTATGTACCGCCGGTGGCTTCCTGGGACCCACCTATGCTGTCGGTCAACACAGAGTTGTAACTGCATGAGTCCACTTCTAAAGAACCCCAGTCTGACTGGGGCATGCAGTGTGGGCCGAAGCCCACCTGCATTAAACCTGACGTTACCTCAGCTGTGCTGGGCACTGCAATGGGATTTGTTTATGTACCGCCGGTGGGTTCCAGGGAGCCACCCATGCTGTCGGTCCACACGGAGTTCACATTAGTGAGTTGTACCTGCCTGTGTCTATGTATTAAAAACCCCGGTCTGACTGGGGAATGCAGTGTGGGCCGAAGCCCACCTGTATTTAATCTGACGTTCGCTCTACTATCCGGGGCACTGCATTGGGACAAACTACAGGAGCAATACAGCGCTAATGAGACGTGCACAGCTACGCTAGCATAGGAGTCCGCTGTAGGCCCGCGATTGCTGAGGGTTTGTGCAGAGGCCTAGGTCCTTGGTGCAGTAAAAGTCCGCTTCCTGCCTAGGATTGCTGAAGCTGTGGGCCGAGGCCTATGTCGTGGGCGCGGTGCAAGTTTGCCATGTTTGGCCGCTCAGATCAATTTTTGGTTCATGTCTTGGGCTTCCTAGGACCCCCCTATGCTGTTGGTGCAAACTTAGTTCCCATCGCGGTGTTTGACCTGTCTGAAACAAAGACACTGACTGACTTGGGTAGGGGGCAGAGCTCTGATGGCTTTCCCCTTGCAGTGTGGATTGAGCTATGCGACACCTTGACAGAATGAATAGTGTGTGGCACATGGGTTCCCCATTGCTATGCCCATGTTTGCAGCTCCTGATGGAGGTGGCACAGGATTGGATTTCTCATTGCTTCTGTACAGCATTATGGGCTATCGCCCCGCCCCTTTTAAAGAGGGTCGCTGCCTGGCCCTGCCAACCCTCTGCAGTGTGTGCCTGCGGTTCCTCCTCATGGCAGACACACTTATAAATAGACATGAGGGTGGTGTGGCTGTGAGGCCAGCGTGTGGCATGAGGGCAGCTGAAGGCTGTGCAGGGACACTTTGGTGTGCGCTGTGGATACTGGGTCGTGCGGGGAGGTTGGTTGGGCAGCATGTAACCCAGGAGAAGAGGCAGCGGTGTGTCTCGCAGGCAGTGCTTGTGCTTAGTTGGAGGTAGTGTGGTGCTTAGCTAAGGTGTGCCTTGCTAATGAGGGGTTGTCCGAAGTAAAAATTGTTAGGGGGGGGCACTCTTGCCGCTATTGTGGCTGAATAGTGGGACCTGGGAACCTGAAATGCAGCCCAGCATGTTGCCCCTCGCCTGCCCTATCCGTTTCTGTGTCGTTTCCAGCACTTTCTTGGGTTTTGCAGATTTTCACAAATGAAAACCTTAGCGAGCATCGGCGATATACAAAAATGGTTGGGTCGCCCATTGACTTCAGTGGGGTTCGTTACTCGAAATGAACCGTCGAGCACTGCGGAAAGTTCGACTCGAGCAACGAGCACCCGAGCATTTTGGTGCTCGCTCATCTCTAATGGCCGCCTCTGTGATCAAGGCCGGTGTGTCAATAACAAGCAGCTTGCCCCTTGATCTCTGGGTGCGTTGACCAGAGCCCATGTCATGTAGCACTCACTGCAGTGGGAACAAGCGATGCCTGCTCTATTGGGGTCCTTTCTTCAAAGTACATTCATGTGTTGTATAAAATGCTGATAATGCCGGTATTATCGGGGATTTATGGAGTCCGCCGCCCATCATTTATCCTGATGATGTTAGCACATGGACTCATCTGGACAATGAAGACATCCACAAGCGCTAATGCACTGGTATAGTGAATGGATAGAAGAGTGCTAATATACGGACAAGGACCGCGGAATATAATATCTTTGTCGGTAGGCAATTAAAAGATGTTCTTGCTGTGAACGAGAATCAAGTCTCGACACTTCCCTAATGGGATAACGGCAATAGGCTGAATGGAAGATCTGGGCTAAACACTCGCTGGAATGAATGGCTACAATGTTTCAGCATTAATTTACAACTTCCCTTTTCAATATGTTTTATTGATGACACAGTACGATATATCTGGTGCTGGCTCTAGTGAGAAGCCGGTATCAGAGGGATATCTGCTGGTGGATCTCAGTATTGCAGCTACATAGGAATGGATAGGAGATGGGATCGTAATCCTGTAAATAGAGAAGTCTCTTTTGTGTAGAAGTCCTTCCTGTAAAATGATTTTATACATGTTGGATGTGACTACATTTTAATTTGCTGAATTAATAGGACATAATTAGCAGTATTTGCACTCTTGGAACTGCCTCTGGTAGCGTCCATCCATTATGTATAAAAGCATGTGTCTTGTATTGTACAACTAAGATCTGAAGAAGCTGCCAGTTCAGGTGGCGAAACACATTACCTGTCCATCTGCTTTTATGTGTATATGAAAAATAAAAAAGCTGTATACTTACCTCCTGGAATCTGGTCTTTGGCGTATGCTTACCTCCTGGAATCTGGTCTCCTGGTCCGGCGCTTTGAAGATCCCTATATAAGGTTAACTCAAGAGTGCCATTCACCTGCACTATATAAGCCCGGAGTTGCAGACCAAATTCATCTTGAATGCATTAGTAAAGGATGCACAAAAGACAATATTCTTGCGGTTCAAAACCGAGCACCAGACTGCGGGCAAAAGAATCAAGTTGCTCGAGGATGTCTATGGAAAAGCGGCAAGTGCCAGAAATGTGAGCACTTGATTCTTTACGAGTTTGCAAACAAAGGAAGAAGTCATAACACAATATGCTAATGCTCTTCAGGAGATCTCGGCCAGTATACTAAAGAGAGACACCTCTGGATTGAAAATGATGGGTCAGATGGACTAGATCCTGTGAGACTAATTTCTCCTCACTTATGTAGTGTGCCTTTATGACATTACAAGAGCGAGTTCTAGTTGAACCTTTGCTAACATTTCATTGATTGTGTTAGGTCCGTTACCCATGTATGCCGCACTCTTGCTATTCCGGGCAGACATGGGCATCGTTCTGCTGCTTCTGTTTAAATGTACTTGTTAGGTCCTGTAGACTGAGGTGTCGTCCTGTCTCCTGAGTCTGCTTCTGTTTCTTCCAGCACTCACAGGGTTACTGTGAGTGGCTTCTCTGCCCAGCCTGTGAGGTTTTGTAATCAGCTTCCTATTTAAACCCTCCAGACCTCTCCCACAATGCTCGCTGTTGTTCTCATTTCCTGTATGACTGCATGCAAGCTGCTGGTGCAGCCTTCTTGTCTGTATTCAGTTCGCTGTGTATCCTAAACCAGTTTATACCTTGTCTTAGTGTGTCCTCAGCTTCCTGTGTGTTTGCTGCTGGGTTTTGTTTTGTCCATTCTCTGTATCTCTGATCTCTGCTCAGGGCTGTCTCTTGTTCCCATGACCCTGGATTCCCATTGTCACCAGGTAGGTGAGGATATCTAGGAACCAGGGTCAGAAAAGGCAGCCTAGACCTCTCCACCTTTAGGAGGACCTCCAGGACAGGGACATCTCATCCATCTGAGTTCAGGGTAAGGCCCACTAACTCGTTCTTGTACCGAGTTCTCAAATTCTGTTCAGTCTTTACTTTAGTGTCAGCTTTCTATCTTGCCGGGTGGTTCCATCTGGCAGGGAGACACAGTGGATCCACAAGCATTATGTAACAGTACACCAAGCCATGGATCCTGCTGAATCTCACCCCGGAAATCTACCAGAGTTATTCCAGGAGCTCAAAGTACAGAGACAGGAACAGATCCTGACCTTTTTGCGGGATGCAAGTACTCCGCTCAATGGAATCTTGGCTGCACCAGTTCCATCTGCAAGCATCGCTCCTGGTCTTTGGCCTTGGTTGGCTGAGGTTTTGTTAATCAATGCACCTTGCGTTTCGAGCTCCTCCAACATCTCTTCATGTCCGAATCTGCTAAGGTTGCATTTATCATGTTGCATCTTTCAAGCCAAGCATTAGCCTGGACCAAGCATTAGCCTGAACGAAACAACCCATTAGTGAACAACCTTGCTCTCTTTACTGAAACTTTTCGCCAAGTTTATGACTAGCCGGGTCACCTAGCCTCATCCACCTCCACGCTCTTACAACTCTGCCAAAATGATCTGACCGTGGGCCAGTTCGCAATACAGTTTTGCACCCTAGCCTCAGAATTGGCATCGAATAATGAAACTCTGGTAGTCGCCTTCTGGGAGGGTTTACCTGGTAAATCAAGGATAAATTAGCCGGGCGTGAGGTTCCTACTTCTTTGGATACCCTGTTCATGTTGGCCAACAGGATTGACCTGTGATTTCAGGAGAGGACCAGAGAGATTCAACAAGAAAAAAAGGCGCTGCCGGGCTAGCCCTGGAGTTCAGCAACCTCTACCCTTCCTTATATACAGCCCAATGCAGCAAGTCCTAACCCATGCAGGTCAACCATCTCAGTCTGTCCCGGAGGGAGCGTAGGCGAAGCAGAGGCTTGTGCCTATACTGTGCGGCACCTGGTCACCTAGTGAGCGAGTGCCCCATGTAGACCGGAAAACAGTGCCACCTAGGATCCATCGGAGAGGCGAACCTAGGTGAGGATCCTTCTCCCCAGTTGAATCTGCCGGTCACCTTGGTTCTGTCTGGTGCCCAAATTTCTGTGGTGGCATTTCTGGATTCTGGTGCCACTGGGGATTTTTTACAACAGAAATGTGTGGAACAACATCAGATTCCCATTCAAAGTCTTAAGAGCCCCCTGGTGGGCACCACGGTGGATGGCATTTTGCTGTCGCAGATCATTCAGATGGACCACAGAGCCCTTAGAATTGAGAGTCAGTATTCTTCATTTCAAGACAATGTCTTTCTTGGTTCTTCCAGAGGCTACCAGACAGCTACTTCTGGGGTTACCATGGATCCGGGATTATAGTCCTTCCCTGAATTAAAGAACAGGCGAGGTGCTCGAGTGGGAAGGGACCTGTGATACCACATGCCTGTGTCTTGTCCATCCAATATCCATCACCCATTTATCCTCTAATTCTCAAAACATCCCAGAGGTCTACCAGGATTTTGCAGACATCTTTGATAAAAGAGACGCTGAATGTCTGCCACCACACTGTTCTTACAATTGCCTTATTGAGTTGGTGCCAGGCACCATACCACCATGGGGCAAAGTTTTTTTCTCTGTCTCTTCCGGATACACAGGCTATCGCTGAATACATCAAGCTCAACCTGCAAAAAGGCTTTATCCGCAAATCTACCTCTCCAGATGGGGCAGGTTTCTTCTTTGTGAAAAAAAAGGATGAATCTCTTAAACCCTGCATTGATTACCGAGGTCTTAATACAATAACGGTCAAGAACAAGTACCCACTTCCACTCATCTCTGAACTATTTAACTGGTTGCGAGGGGCTCAGGTTTTTACCAAATGCGACCTATGGATGCCTTAAACTCCCTTGCCAGGAGAATTTATCTTCGGTTCCAGGAGAGGACAAAGGAGGGTACCCAGGAGAAGAGGTCGATCCGCCTGGGACCCAAGTACCAGAGACCGCTTTTTGTCCCACCTACTACTCTTTTGTCTAATGACCCGGAGCCCATGCAGGTTGATTGGCTCAAACTATCAGAGGAGGAGCACATATGCAGAAACGCCCAAAATTTGTGTATGTGCTGTGGGACCCAGTGGCATAATGCTCGTTCTTGTCCTCGTAAATCAGAAAACTCTTGAGCCTAGGGTAAGTAGGTGTAGCTACCCTAGGTATAAACCAGTCCTTTTGAGGTTTATATTAACCTGTGACATTGCCAATCTCCGGTACGCAGTTCTCCGTGTCAGCCTGTCTGGATTCTAGTTTGGCAGGGAATTTTGTGCATCAGGCCTTAGTGGACCACTATGAGATTCAAACCCAATGTCTGGAGAGACATCTGGTGGTGAGAACTGTGAATTTCCGAGACCATCCAGTTTGTCACAGAGCCGCTGGATCTGAAAGTAGGTCCTCTCCACTCAGAGAAAATTTCCTTGCTGGTTCTTCTGAGATCTTCAGCGCCCTGATGCTAGGCTTGCCTTGGTTTCATCTACATAATCCCAACTTGGCTTGGAGCTCTGGGAGGGTGTTACATTCGGGGTTATTCTGTCATTCTATGTGCCTGCTTCCAATACCACCTGTTTGCCTCAGTCAGTCATGACAATGCTTTGGTCTTTCTTCGCTCACCTAATAGGAAGCATGGATTTTACTCCTCCCAGGCAACTGAAGAGCTCCACCTGTGTCCCTTTCCACAATTAGCATAAATAGCGGAGCCATGGCCGGTTTGGTTCCAGATAAAGTTCTCTGTCTTCAGGTGATCATTGCGAAACTAGCTACTTGAGTTTGCAATGACAAGCCATGGACTATCTCCAGAATGGGTCTACTGTAAAAAATAGTTGCATTCAGCTTTTGCAGGATCATACTTCATTCTCTGAGTATACAATTTCTGAAATTAGTAAATCCATAGCCCCAGGGGATGCATCCGGAGCTCATAGATCAAGAAGGAAGAGGAGGTATAAGAGGGGTGGTACTATTAGGTCTCCTACCTGTGTCTGCCACCCTCTTGCTATTCCAGGCAGACGCGGGCATCACTCTGCTTCTTCTGTTTGAATGTAACTCATCTCAGTGTTTACAGCCCGGCTGCAACTTAAATAGCAATTACCCTTCTATTTAAGTGAGCCGGGGACCCTCCCTCTTTGCTTCAGAATTGATGTGTGTTTGCTTCAGTCAGCTAGCACATTATGTCACCTGTCTTAAGACTGTTCTGTCTTCTGAACTGGTATCTGTATCTGTTTATTTTGCATGTTCTTTGCCTTATGCTTTAGCCTGTGTGCGCCTGTCCATTTCTGTCCAGTCTGTGCATCCTTCCCGTGTCTGTGGTAGACAGTCCTGTTCTAAGCTTTGTATGCACTGTCCCTGTTTCCTGTCAGATATCGTAAACACCAAGGTTCCTGTGTGGGGCCGTTCTTATCAGGACGCCTACTCTGCTTATAGACAGTGGTCTTCTTATCTCCCTGCTTAGTTAAGGGCAAGTTACCCATCTGAGTTTTCCCTGCTTCGGTACCTCTGACCACTGGGGTCAGCTGCTAGCCATACCAGGTCTGATCTAAAAGCCAGGTTTGGTTGGTTAGCACATAGGGCTCTGGGTGTGGACCCAAACAGATTGCTTAAACCCATTGCCTGAAGTCCAGCTAAAAAAAATTATGGTCCACATGCTGTCAGATCACAAACTACCGTGAGATGTGGTGCCCTGAGTTCTGTTAGGGAGGAATTAACACAAGTCAAAGCTTGGATGGGGCAACCCCCAGCTGAGAGACTATAATATGAAAGACCCCAACATTTACATAGGCCACCACATTTCAAGAAAAGCCGAAACATTCCTTTGTCTTGGAATGTGGGACTATGTAGAGACTGGCGAAAACTACAATGCTGCTGTTGTGGGGAAAGAGGTCACTTAATAAGAGAATGTCAGGGTGGGGCAGCAGGCAACCCCAAAGAGCTGTAAAACTGAAACCCCCAGCATTAGTGAGGGGAAGGTGTAGAGAGAACCTACAAATCAATGCTCTGAATATTTATTTGTGGGATGCCCGATGTTTTGGGCCAAATTCGAAGGGAATCGCTTGCCTCATGACCACTCACAACTATGCCAGAAGCTTTCTTTAATTATCATTTTCATTGCTTTAATTAAACCAGAAATGGTAACCATGATCAAACTGACTGCAGCTAACCATCTGCTGGTTCCTGTGACGGAAGTTGCTTGGTGCAAATTTGTGGCTAGGACATCGGCAAGAAAAGCATCATCATTGTCTGCGAAGATTTCAGAGAAAATGTCCCTGTGATCCAAGGCATGAATACAGTGCAGGAATTAGATCAGATTGTGTTTGGAGAATTCTGCAGGGATGCCCTGGTCCCCTCAATGTCGTTGTAGTTTGAGTGTGAAGATGTCACTCTAGAACCAAGAGTAGAAATTGCATAAGTGTATGTGAATTAAGGGCTCTCACCCACTGGCAATAAGACTGCCTTGCACTGCGAGATTGAAGATACGATAATGAATCCAATGATTTTCAATGGAAGCAGCAGCCCTGGCCCAATTGAAATCAATAGGAGAAGATTATGAAACAGGCTAGAAATCCCCCATAGAGAGGACAGAGAGGATGGGGAAGATCCAGCTAGCCCCACCCCTCTCAAGCCACGCCCCTGCTCTCAGGGAAACTCACTAGCCCCACACCCTCTCTCTCCAAATATGGGGAGATATGTCAGAGATCCCCTGTAGCTCTGCCCCCTCTCTCTCCTTTCTATGGGGGATTCCTAGCCTGCTTCGCTATTGATTTCAATGGAGCCAGCACTACTGTTGTCGCAGATTTTTCTCTGTGCTGCGAGGCTAGAGTGAAGACGTCGTTAATGAGAATGAAACCATTGAAAATCATTGGTTTTATTATCATGCGTTTTCACTCCCTCTCGCATCACAAGGATATCGTATCGCCAGTGGGTGACAGCCCTAAGGCAAAGTAATCAGAAGACGTCTCTGGCTTCTGTGTTGAGGAAAGCATGGACTCTGCCTGCGTACATGGAAAAAAAAGATATGCAAACACCCCCGAGGGTTAGGAAAATGATCTTGGAACAAACTGAAGCAATTTAACTTGGTTTGCCGTAGAACAAATCTAAGTGATTGAAGACTTGTGGCATTATCTGATAGTGCTTGCCTGTCACGCTGAACATTTGGGGTGTATTGATGCTACAAACCAGGGATGCAGCTCCTATTCAACAGAGATACCATCGAAGCAAGAGGTGGAAAATCGGCTAACCCAGATGTTGAATTCCAGAGGTATCCAAAATACCCAGAGCCATGGGCAGCTTTGATGGTGCTTGTAAAGGACAGAAGCATTTGATTCTGTGTGGATTACCGCAAACTCACTGCCTGCACCATTTGAACTACATTACTACAAATTGAAGAGTCCCTCTCGATTCTGGGAAAGATCAAATATTTTTCAACACTTGATTTTTAACAGCAGGCATTGACTGATGGCCATAGCAGAATAAGACGAGCCTAAAACAGCATTCATTCTACCTAGAGGACTGTGCAAGTTCAATTGTATGCTGTTCGGGCAGACCAATGTACCTGTTACCTTCCAGCGGCTAATGGAGAAGTGAGACTTAAATTTTGAAGCTACTTGCCTCAACTTGGACAACATCATCATCTCCTCTGCCACCAACAAGAAGCATCTGAAGAGGTTGGGGCAAATGTGGGAGCATCTAAAGACTCACGGCCTTAAGATCAAACCAAAAGAAATGTCATTTGTTCAAGCAGAAGATTGAGTACCTAGGCCACACAGTGTCCAAATATGGAGTTCTGCCCTCTAAAGATTAGTAGCTGCTATACAGCATTGGCCGACACCAAACATGCTGTGAGAATGGAGAGCATTCCCTTTCCTAGCAGGCTATTGCAGATGTTTTTTTCACTAGTTTTTTTACTTACCAGGTGTTAGGGTGAGCTGGCGGGAATCAGCTGTTCTACATGGGTTTCCAGCAGCACAACCCCATAGGTGGGCTTGATTGAGTTTGCTGGGTGTGGATTTCTCCAGCCAGCCAATCCCCCAGGTCTGCTGCTCATATATACCAGCTCCTCTGCTAGAGGCTGCAGGGCTTTCCTCTTTGTTCAGTGTAAACAGTCCTGTTCAGGGTGCATGGTGTTATGTGCTGTATGAAAACCCCCTGGCATGTTAGTGTGAGCTGCGTTCAGTTCTGCTGTGTTTTGTTTGTCATCTAGATATAGATAGGTCCCTAGGTTCCAGCACAGGGCTGTCCCTGTCGGGATGATCACCCCACATGCAGGCCAGTTTCATTTGGATGTTGTCTCGTTAGAGTAGGGACCCGCAAGACAACGAGGACCCATGAAGTGGGCTCGCGGGCTTAAGTATCTTGCCCAAAATACGAACTAATACCTCATACATTCTATAGTTATTCAATCTGGCTATATGCGCAGGTATGTAGGTCAGTGTTTGGAGCATTTATTAGTCATGATTTATGTCTGTTTCTTAGTTATGTTCGCTGTTTCGCCAGTTCGTGAGTGTGACTGACATAACACCTGGTGAGGCATGGAGGCGAGATCCAAGAGGGTCTTGCTTCTGACTACAAGCATCCCTAGGCCCTCCTCCCACATAATAATAATGAAACATAATAATAAGCCCCCCCCCCCTTTTTCAAGTAAGAGCTGTGATTTTTTTAGTGGCATTCACAGACCCTTTGAGCATTAGAGCATTTTTATACATTTTGTCTTCATATTTCTGTCATTCCAAGTCTCAAGTGAAGTCTTGGATTCTCCCTGGTCACACTATCCCGAAATGTGGATGCCTGGAGGACAGAGGGTTCTGTATGTATTTACATCAGGCCTCCAGGGACTACAGGTGTGGCAGCTCACCCCTTTGGTTGGGCTGTCTGCACCAGGGTGAGCCCTCTTTTTTATATATTTTTTTATATATAACAGAGCGGTCCATGCCATCTTGGGTTCGTGAACACTGACTTCAATTGCAAACTACAGAATGACTTGCAGGTTAATGATTCCAAGAGAAGACGCATGCTGCAGGAGCTCCTATTCAAGAGATCCCATTGCAATCTGGAGATCAAGCATGGGTCAGGGAAAAGAGGCCAAAAGGGAAACTGAGTGGAAGATGGAAAGTAGAGCCTTATGAGATACTGAGATGTGTCTTTCCCGATGGACTGGTGTATGAGGTACAGTCAGACAGACCTGATGCATGCCCTCAAATGCTGCATCAGAACATGCTGAAGTCCTGCTAATTCGGAGATGACAGTTGTTTTCAGGAACTGCTCCAGCCCTGACTCCCGGTCGAGCCAAACTACGATCTGTGTGAAGAGTGGTGTCCCCCAACAGCGACCTCCGAGAGTCCCAGTGTTACAGATGTGGAGGGTCCTGCTACCATGTCATCCTCTGAGACCAGAAAAAGACTGCAGCCTAGTAGTATGCCTGTCCAACTGGAGGAAAAGCAACAGACCTTCAAGAGATCTCTGTATAGCACACCACCAAATGGTAACACCCAGTTGTCAATTTAGTGACGTATTTCCAAGAGAAGTAACATCACAATATAGAGTTCTAAGCAAAAGGTGCACCAGAGTTGTTATTTGCTTGAAGAGGTATGTTTTAATAGGTGCCAGGTCCTCTATAGAGGGATTACACTGAACTTAAATATTGGCATTCTTAGATTGGGGTAGGTCCAACCCCTGCTGTTTGAAGGAGCTGCGGTGTTCGGTTAAGTGCTACAATCTCTTTATCATATGTGCCTGGAATTACAGATGAGTCGCCCCCACTTGTATGGGACTGAGCTGCAGAAAGGCCAGGTGATGGATGAAAGCAACATCACTGGTAGAAGAACATGCAGTAGTGCTCACCTGATGGCTGCCACCTCTTCAAATTCCCGAAGGCCATTTGTGTCTAGAGTCCAATAATCTGACATTGTATTCTATAAAACTCCTTTAAGATTTTTTTTAATCTTTATGGCTTCCATAATAAACTGCAATACAGTGTATTGTGCCTGTCAGTGGTTTAGGGCTGTCATACATGGTGGAGCTGGAGTTCTTTGTTAGATATTGTCATAGTTATCCCTTGGCACCAGGCGATCATGTCACATCACTTTGTCAATCTTGTATGTTACTGCACTGTATGCTCACAGCTCCTACATCCCATCAGTGCCAGAAATGTATGGCCAGGAAAGGGTTAGTTGTAAAAATTACATTTCTTTAAAAAAATCAAACTATCATCAGATGCTTGGTGATTTTTATCAGGAAATTGGTATTGCCTTGTTGGCAGTGGGACTGGATTAGGAGTAGCAACATCTACGCCAAAGTCTTAAATGATTGACTGCATAACAGTGTCAAAATCAGCCATGTGATTGATATAACTTGGTGTTTTCTGACTTCCAGTCCTCTCAGCAGGTCATGTTTTCCAGACGTCCTATAGACAGTACAACTGTGGCCGTTTTTTAGGCCTCCTGCCCGCGGCCGGGTCGAGTTCTGACTGCAAAATTTCGCGACAGAATCAGCCCTGCTGCCGGCCAGAGATCTTATACTCACCTGTCTGGATGCGCTGCGAATGTCTTGGCTGGCCAGTGCAGGGCATGATGCTACCACCGCGCCGGTGATGACACAGAATCATGGCGACTCGCTGCGGGATGGATGTCTTCCGTTGATCGCAATGGAAGCCATCCATGCGATTTTCCGTACAGAGTAGAACATGCTGCGCTTCTTCCCCGTGGGGGGAAATCCCAGTTGATTTCCACTCATGGGCAGGGAAGCATCTTTTAGCATGGCATATCTATGGACAGACAATGCGATAATCCATCCGTGGGCATTGGGCCTTACAATAATTGTATCACATGTGCCGTACTGAGGAGATCCTAAAAACACGACCTGTTGGAGGCTCGTCAGGACGGGATTTACCAAACACTCATATAACATGTCAGATAAGCTGCAAACTGACGGATCTCACCTGGACGTACGCTCGGCAGGAACGCTCTCTTTTTTGCAGCTGTCAAAAGAACAAAAAATATATATATCAAATTAACTAGGAAAAGTAACTTTTTTACGTAAGTTTTTTATTTCATAATTTACATGTTTTATATGAAGGTGAAAGGATAATTAAAAACAAACAAACAAAACGGCTACCTAAACCCCTCCCTGAACCGCTCCCTGGACCCCTCCCTGGGCCGCTCCCTGAACCGCTCCCTGGACCCCTCCCTGAACCGCTCCCTGGACCACTACCTGGACCGCTCCCTGGACCCCTCCCTGAACCCCTCCCTGAATCGCTCCCTGGACCCCTCCCTGGACCCCTCCCTGGACCCCTCCCTGAACCGCTCCCTGGACCCCTCCCTGAACCGCTCTAGGTGTGCTAATGATGCGTTCACACTGTGCTTTATGTTGACATATAGGTGAGACGATTCCCAGGACGTCTGTGGGGTGTACCCATAGATGGTCCTCTATCCCCCTGCGGCACAGCAGCTTCTGTTGAGTTGACTATGGATTTAAATCCTTTCCCATTACAGCTGCTTATGGCGGTGACATTCCCGCTTTCCCATCCCTGCCATGCAGTAGCCACGGCTCTTTTTATTTGTCTTCCAGTATGATTTTTGCAGAATGCATTGTATTTGTTATTGGCATTAACGCACCAGATACTGTGAAACCTAAAAAGCAACGTGGAGTGAAATGGAAAACAAAAACTATAATTGTGCGCTTGGCTTTCATTTCTACGGATTTCACTGCACAGTAAAAATACACGCTAGCCTTATTTTTGAAAAATTTGCTTTGTTGTGATATTTTGAGCCCCATAACTATTCTAATCAAAATTCTAACGACCATCTGTCCGTCCGTTAGTTACATGCTCCACCCCGATCACATGACGTGACGCCATCACATGTCCTTCATCCCGGTGCAGATTACAGGTGGACTGCATGCCCTACAACCCCCGCCCCCTCAGTTCCCATGGAATACTAACGGCTACCTGTCCATCCGTGAGTTACATGCTCCGCCCTTGCTCACATGACTGTAACAAGGGGGCGCTCTAATAACTATGTATAATATATCAGGGGTCAGTACAGAGATCTCTTTCATCTCTATTATACCCAGGACTGTAATAAGGGGCACTCTAATAACTATGTATAATATATCAGGGGTCAGTACAGAGATCTCTTCCAACATCTATTATACCCAGGACTGTAACAAGGGGGCGCTCTAATAACTATGTATAGATATATCAGGGGTCAGTACAGAGATCTCTCCCATCATCTATTATACCCAGGACTGTAACAAGGGGGTGCTCTAATAACTATGTATAGATATATCTGGGGTCAGTACAGAGATCTCTCCCATCATCTATTATACCCAGGACTGTAACAAGGGGGCGCTCTAATAACTATGTATAACATATCAGGGGTCAGTACAGAGATCTCCACCATCATCTATTATCCCCAGGACTGTAACAAGGGGGCGCTCTAATGACTATGTATAGATATATCAGGGGTCAGTACAGAGATCTCTCCCATCATCTATTATACCCAGGACTGTAACAAGGGGGCGCTCTAATAACTATGTATAGATATATCAGGGGTCAGTACAGAGATCTCTCCCATCATCTATTATACCCAGGACTGTAACAACGGGCACTCTAATAACTATGTATAATATATCAGGGGTCAGTACAGATATCTCTTCCAACATCTATTATACCCAGGACTGTAACAAGGGGGCGCTCTAATAAGCATGTATAGATATATCAGGGGTCAGTACAGAGATCTCTCCCATCATCTATTATACCCAGGACTGTAACAAGGGGGCACTCTAATAACTATGTATAATATATCAGGGGTCAGTACAGAGATCTCTCCCATCATCTATTATACCCAGGAGTGTAACAAGGGGGCGCTCTAATAACTATGTATTATATATCAGGGGTCAGTACAGAGATCTCTCCCATCATCTATTATACCCAGGACTGTAACAAGGGGGCACTCTAATAACTATGTATAATATATCAGGGGTCAGTACAGAGATCTCTCCCATCATCTATTATACCCAGGACTATAACAAGGGGGCGCTCTAATAACTATGTATTATATATCAGGGGTCAGTACAGAGATCTCTCCCATCATCTATTATACCCAGGACTGTAACAAGGGGGCGCTCTAATAACTATGTATAGATATATCAGGGGTCAGTACAGAGGTCTCTCCCATCATCTATTACACCGAGGACTGTGATGGTAACAAGATGGCATCCTCTACATCTAGAGGAGAGAAGGTTTCTACACCAATATTGAAGGGGGTTCTTTACTGTAAGTGCAGTGAGTCTATGGAACTCTCTGCCTGAGGACGTGGTGATGGCAAATTCGATAAAGGAGTTCAAGAGGAGCCTGGACGCATTTCTTGAGCATTACAATATTACATATTATAGTCACTAGATGCCTTCTTCTGGATCAACATTGCAGGATAACAGGCTGAACTGGATGAACGCATGCCCTTGTCAGCCAACATTCCTGAGCTAGATTTAACAGCATTTAGAGAGATGCTTTACAGCAGCCTCAAGGGTCAGGTCATTCACAATGGACAAGAGCGGATCTATTGACTTGTATAGGTGACTGGCCTAGACATGTTCTGTGACCTGTGCGGGGGTCATTCTGCAGGGAGGGGAGTAGATAGATCATATCTATTGTGAATGGTGGATTCCTATGTTAACTACAGATCAGGAAGTATCAGACTTGTATTAGGCTTTGTGGTCAGTGCGCAGTGAGGGGGAGGAGGTAAGCTGTGACTACTGTGAATGGTGCATCCTGTGTTATCTACATGTAGGTATCCCCCCTCAGTGTAATGCTGCCTGTGATGTTAGTGAGATGACGGCTGCAAAGCTTTCTCTACAGATCAGGAAGTAACAGACTAGTATTGGGGTCCACTTAGACCTGCCGATTTGTTGTTTGTATGAGCCAACCATGTCAGAGTTGGCTTGGGCAGCCTTTTTACAGGCAGATACATCGTGGCTCATTCAAAGGAGAAATCATTCAGTTGTTCACATTCACATTATTAGTTAGAATGACTAGATGTTTGATATTTACACCAACCGATTAGTGAATGAGCCAATGGTGGCTTTTTTGCTGAAGATCAATGAAAAGCAAACAATTTGTCTTTCGGTCGTCGGCTGCGTCTACATGGAATAAATATCACTTATTTCCGGTTGTGTAGATGATTTTTTGAGCGCTAATCGTTCAGTGTAAGGCTCTATAGGCTCTGCAGTCAGTGTGAAAATGCAGGATTTAAAAAAAATATGGAAATTGTAACTGAAAAATTAACTAAAAAATCATCGAAACTCTTAAAAAATATTTTTAACACAAAATTTGATTTATATAATAGGTGATTTTCTGATGACACAATCCTTTTAACTGTAAAAGCCTCAAAGCCTTACTCTGCACTCCTCCTGGACATTGCCCTCTGCCTTCCACGCAGTCAACCACTCTCTTCTGTTATGAACTCCCTGGAATCCCAGAATTGCCCTGTCCTGTATCTCCTCTAGCTCTATCATTCTTCTCTATAGCTCACACTATATACGGAGTCACTGTACTACTAATAAAAACTTGGACGAAGACTAGTTCTGTCTACCTACCCATTGCTATTTTCTGCAGACCTGGATCTTGGGGTGGGGGGAGTTGGAGTCCATCCAACCCCCCCCCCCCCCTCCTCTTCCACCCTGCCAGCCATTGAAGTAAGTTTCTTCTATCATTATCTTGCTTGATACCAAGTAGTGCGATCCACTG
The DNA here is from genome assembly GCF_035609145.1 of Eleutherodactylus coqui. Lineage (NCBI taxonomy): Eukaryota > Metazoa > Chordata > Amphibia > Anura > Eleutherodactylidae > Eleutherodactylus > Eleutherodactylus coqui. Next base: position 224,497,238 of record NC_089843.1, read on the forward strand.
AATCCACTGAAGTGACCCAGTATATAGTGTTTTCTACCGAGGCTATTTGTCCACCTATTGGTTCCTTTTGCTGCTCTCCTGTCTCATTCCATCCTAGCAGGAGTTATTTAAGAGGATGGATATTCCACCCAAGGTGTGGAGTCCGGTCACTGACAGGCTTCACACCAGGTCCAATTTGTTTTATTTTTATCCATGTATATCTCCTCTATTTATTGCCTATAGTTGACTGAAATATACGGGATTAATTCGTTGAATTCATTGAAGGGCGAAACCCACCTGAGTAGCGGCAGGCAACAAGGAGCTGCTGTGGCTTCAGTCAGATTTAACTAAGCTGGTTGGAGGTTTGAAGGATGTTAGAGTCTTTACAGCCTTTTTTCCTGCTATGTGCTTTTAACGTTCCTAATAAAGCTTTAAGTTCATGACACGAGTGTGGGAGAGCCTTTGTTTGTAGACTGAATTGCTGGTAGATCACTGGTAACAGTGATTAACCCCTTAGTGACCAGCCATACTGCAACATGCAACAAGCGGGAAGAGCCCTGCACTCTGTGTGGTTTTTAAGGGGTGGCTGAGGAGCCGTGTCACAGTGGCAATGAGTGCAGTGTGCTCTATGTAATCTTGTGCACAGATGAAGGTAGACTACAGGATATGGATGACTAATGGAATTAGTGGAACATGACACCAGTGCCTGACTTAAAAGGTCTTGGTAGAGAAATAAGACTAACACATGTATTTGAGTAAACTGCAGGCACACCATTTACTGTTGAACATGGCAGTCTGCAAGAATATTAAACAGTAGAACTTGGATATACACAGTTTAAACCTTGATGCATGGATAAACAAGCCCTGGGGAGGCAGCACCTGAGATAAGAGAAAGCTATGGAGAGACTGATTAAGACTGAAACAACACCCCTATTATCCGACTAACAGAAATTTCTCAGCCTGACACACATGCCTGAAAACAAAATATGCCTCAAAATTTTAACAATTAATGTTAAATTTCTACGTCTCCTAAATGATTTAAAAAAAAGTTTTTCAAATGTGCTTCCATAATAAAATTAAACAGATGGAAATAAATATCTTATCAAAAATTTGTACAGCATGTTTACACATATTTGACATATTACAGTTGAAAATGTGAAGAAATTACATTTTTTTTCAAAATGTTCCCCTATTTTGACACTTAATAAATATACACGAATTCTATCGGCCTATTTTTACCGCCTGAATGAAGTACAACATGTGGCGAATAAACAATGTCAGAATCGCTGGGATCTGCAGAACCTTTACAGGGTCATTCCATGTTAAAGTGACACATGGCAGATTTCCAAAATTTGGCCTGGTCATTAGGGCGCAAACAGGCTTGGTCACTAAGGGGTCAAAGGGGTATAATCATTTGATCACGGTGATTGGTAGCTGGCTTACCTATACCATTATGGTAAATAATACAATAGTTCACTAATAAGTAAATATAATAAATTGTGAACAAAAAGATAAGAAAGAATTGAAGGAACGAGTAAATGAGGAAAAGTAATTGTATGGAGAATAGTGAGTTAAAGGAGATGTCCCGCGCCGAAACGGTTTTTTTTTTTTTTTAAACCCCCCCCCCCGTTCGGCGCGAGACAACCCCGATGCAGGGGTTAAAAAAACCACCCGCACAGCGCTTACCTGAATCCCGGCGGTCCGGCGTCTTCATACTCACCTGCTGAAGATGGCCGCCGGGATCCTCTGTCTTCGTGGACCGCAGCTCTTCTGTGCGGTCCACTGCCGATTCCAGCCTCCTGATTGGCTGGAATCGGCACGTGACGGGGCGGAGCTACACGGAGCCGCTCTCTGGCAAGAGCGGCTCCATAGAAGACTGCTGAAGACCCGGACTGCGCAAGCGCGGCTAATTTGGCCATCGGAGGCCAAAAATTAGTCGGCACCATGGAGACGAGGACGCTAGCAACGGAGCAGGTAAGTAAAAAACTTTTTATAACTTCTGTATGGCTCATAATTAATGCACAATGTATATTACAAAGTGCATTATTATGGCCATACAGAAGTGTATAGACCCACCTGCTGCCTCGGGACAACCCCTTTAATAGACCACAGAGGTAATTGATATGCAGAGATAATTGTTACAGTACAGCTTTACAAGAAGACTGCGAAGATAAAGTAACGATGGGCAGCATTCACAGGTCTGTGTGTGGGGACTATGCAGGCGGATGAGAGCATGTCCTGCCGCTTCAGATGGTGGTGTAATACACACGTTGTACTTTATTATTATTAGGTCATTTGTATTTATGTTCTTTAATATATTTACACCTTAATTTCTCCACATTTATGCTGATAGGCCAATATACATGAACATAGCATTACCCCAAAGGATGCCATGAACAGAGCGATATTAACCCCAGATCACTGAACATATCTGACTGCACCGTCACTACATATCAGGCTCACAGACCAACAGAATATTGTGTTTATCGCATTTATTAGTGAAAGTAACTTATATGAAAGAAGAGTTATTAAAATGACCTAAAAACTGCCAATAAACTAAATAAACTTCTTCCTTGCAGTCATTGCAACTGGAGCCGTGCGTTCGCCACAAATGGCCCCCGAAGCGGCGTGAGAGCCTGGTCACTCTGTGCTTCTGCTATGGACAAAATGGGCAGGTTTTGCATTTGTTTGGCTGTGCCTGAGAAGTCGCCACAAGACTGTCAATTTTCAAAATATCTTTGATACTCGCTTTAATATCCCTCCTCAAAGTCAGAGTATCGAAATGTTTCGGCAACCAGGCCTCAGCGAGAGCATCTGGGAGACTGATGTTTAGTGAATTAGGATTAAGCAAATCAGAATCTCCACCATCCCCAATAAGAAAAACATATTTAGACACAAAACCCCCCAAACTCTTCTCCACCTACTCTTTTTGATATATTCCCCCTCCAAGGATACAACCTCTCTTATCTTTGTGACTAAATCTAGTGTTCGTCGGGGGGTGGGCTGCACCAACAGGCAGTAATCAGCTTCCGCGTCTGGTGCAATGCGCTCTGAGTTCCCAGGATACTATGCCGATCAGCCCATCATCTACACCCAGTAGACAAGTTTTAGGACTAAGACCAATATCAACTGGATATATATCATCTCTAATGCCCTGCTCCAAAATACCTGCAGTTTTACACAACCCCAGACCATATGCATCACATCTGCACCATCCGTGTAACATTCGGGACAGTCGGAGTTTAATCTAATACCCATGTTATACAACCTTAATGGGGCCCGATAAACTCTCTGCACTAAATCCAATAGTGATACTTGCTGACCTTCAGATAGAGATACCATTGGAATCATACACAACACTACGGCCCGTTGATCTTCACTAATATGTGGAGATCTTCTTCCCAGTTCTCTTTGTTGGGAATTGCTGTAAATAGTAAGAAAGCCTCCGCCCATATAGATCAGATATTTCACCCCTCGGATCTCCAGAACACCCAAGAAAACTCCCCAGAAGGGGTTGGACTGTAAGCACAGATACCGGCCGGCCAGAGGAGCCAAAGCATGTGGTAACTGAAAGAATGACATCATAAAGCTCTCTAAATTGTCCAATACAACAAAGAGCCCCCCAGAATGTAGCTGGTACCCCTCTGTACTCCCACGGCCAAAAGGCCTCCAACTAGAAAACATTCTGGCCACTTAGTGTTCCTCCAAGGGGCTGGACATAGCAAATCCATCTAGTTGTAAAATCTGCTTCCATTCATTCCAGACTGTTACTATTCACATGGTAGTCGGATGTCGTCCCTTTTCTCCTCTTTCTCCCTCTCTCACCCACCATTATAGGGGGCTGCAACCTATCATTTTAGGAACTAATCTGCCATTCACCCCCACCCTGGTTCTTTCTCCCTCCCCCCTTCAACTGTTGCAACTGAGACACCAAAAATCTATCCAGGCATTCGGAGTCGCCAACCCCACAGACCAAGGATCTCCAATTAATGAATGCAGATTTCTTATAATAAACTCCTAAACATCGTACTTTCAGTTTCATATTTATCCCATGATGCAATGAGTCCAGCATTAGCCAGGCTTATACCATTCTATCTGCAGGAGGGACAGTTTAATCATCATTACCTTCTATATTCACCTAAATACGCTACGACCCATAAGTATCCAGTCAGGAGGATGAGCTGTGATCTCCTCTATTATACCTGTGTGACAGGAGCGGTGTGATCATCATCAGTAATTGTGCATCTCTAAGAGATCTGGTGCAGGAGTAACCGGAGTGCCAGGTCTCTGAACTAACATCAACCTCCAGACAATAAAACCCTCAGACTTTTAGGCTTCCACCACTCTAGTGTTTTCTTCAGCCGTGGGTAGTCCATTTAAAAACTGGTCTACACACGGATGAGCTGCACACGTATGAAAAATCTGCCATTTTAGCAGACGTAACATGGACTTATTCCTGTATAAGTGTGCACCGAGCTTTATCTGTAGACTAGTTAAGGCTTTATTCTCCAAGCTCATCCTGTTCTGCTAGCGTTCTAAAATGCTAAGTATTAACAAAACGCGGCACCAAAGCTTTTTCTTTTTGCTCCATGAATTTGGCAGGTCTGGTCAGTCTCTGCACCAGGCTGACGTCTACACCAGATCGTAGCTAGTTAGAGATTTCTACTACATACATTTATACCATTTATTGGCATAAAGTATACTAAATCTGACAAGCCGTGGGAAGCCCCACTTTTTGCTAAGTGTTCAAGGCACAAAAAGGCCAAAAAGTCAGTCAGGTCAAAGTGAGAAATTTGTCTCAAACTTTCATTAAAATGATGCTTGAATCTTACATCTAAGGATGTTCTGTTGTGGACACTGGAAGTACAGACACTGTATCTAGTCTCCAAGTATGTCTGACCCTTATCAGAAATATTCTGCTTACTTAAATTTTAACCCCTTATTGACCAAGCCTGTTCGCGCCTTAGTGATGGAGCCAAGTTTTGCATATCTGACATTTGTCACTTTAACATGGAATAACTCCGTAAAGGTTCTGCAGATCACAGTGATTCTGACATTGTTTATTCGCCACATGTTGTACTTCATTTAGGCAGTAAAAATAGACCAATGGAATTTGTGTATATTTATTAAAAGCGTTATTTTTTTCACATTTGTAACTATAATATCTCAAATATGTGCGAACAGACTATACAAATTTTTGCTAAGATATATATTTCCATCAGTTTCCTTTATTCTGGACGCACATTTGAAAAGCTTTAGTTTTTTTTAACCATTTAGGAGACGTACAAATATAACATTACCAACATTGAGGAACACTTTGTTTTCCTGCACAGAGCCAAGATTGTAAAGGCTCCTAGGTGTCAGAATGATAGATACCCCACACATGGCCCCATTTTATAAGCTACACTCCTTAATGTATTCACTGAGGGGGGCAGGAGGATTTTGACCCCACTGCTTTTTTCAGGAATTAATGCAATTTAGAGGAGAAAAAAAATAAGATGTCATACTTTTGAAAATATGTCATTTTAAAGACAGGTTTTTTTCTATAGTGTACATCAAAATGAGAATTTACACCCCAAAATGGATCCCCCTGTTTGTCCCATGTTCAGAGACATACTTGTTGTGGCCCTAATATTATGTCTGTACCCACAAAGGGGCCCAAACCGAACGGAGCAGCCGGGGGTCTTCAGAACAGACATTTTGCTTGAAGTCCTTTCAGGCTCCATTGCCCACTTGTAGAGCCCTTGAGCAGCCAAAACAATATAGAACCCCCACAAATGACCCCATTCTGAACACTAGACCCCCTAACACATTCATCTAGGGGTGAACTGCATATTTTGACCCCACAGTTTTTGAATGAATCTAAGCAAAGCAGAAGGAAAAAATTACGATTTTAATTTTTTGGGCAATTACATCATTTTAAAAAACGTTTTTTTTTGTACAGCACACACATGAATGAAGATGTCCACCCCAAAATGAATTCCCCTGTTCGTCTCGTGTTCAGAAACACACCCATTGTGGTCCTAGTATTATGTCTATCTGCACAATGGGGCCCAAACCAAAAGGAGCATTAAACGTCAACTGTTTTTAACTTTTCAGTAATCTCCATTATCTGTTGGATAATGGGAAACATGTGACCGGGGACCGCTCGCCGCAGCCCTCAGTCACTGCTCTAGGCTCTCGGTTACCTTTAGTAGCCAGGAGCAAGGAGATTTTAAATTTTCCGGGCCCTCCCCAGCTTCTACACTTGCGTCCGGCATTTTGCTGATGGGCGCATACATTGAAGTTGGGAAAAGGTCCGCAGATAAAGATCCCATCGGAGGACATCGCTGGAGGCCTTAGGTAAGTAATTTCACCTCCCCTCGTGGATCAGATCCGTGATTGGAGGTGAAACTTTAAATTTTTCACTTTTACGTGATTGCCATTATTAATTAGATAGTGGCTGTCACGTGACCAAGGACCGTGTACTGCGGCCCCCCATGAAATCTCCAGGCTCTTTGCTACATTTGCTTGCCAGGAGCAGGGAGATTTTAAGTTACCCAGGAAATCTGTGGCTTTTGCACATGGTCCGCTATTTTGGCGACGGGTGTGTACGCAGAAGCAGGAGTAAGGTCCGCAGATAAATCAGGGGTCCTTAGGTATGGAATTTCATCCACACTCACGGATATGATCCATGAGGGGAGATGAAACTTTTTAAACTTTTTTCCTTCCCCCTTTTTTTACTTTACCTGATTGTTGTTATCCATTGGATAGCAGTGATCATGTGACTGGGAGCCGCATACAGTGGCTTTCGATGATATCTCTCTGCTCCAAGCTACACATTGTAGCCAGGAGCAGATGGTTTTTTAATCTCCCAGGGCTCAAGCCTGTATGTGCGAAAAAAACATCGGGTGCGCATGCACAGGAGACCATGTAAGGTCGTAGAAGGACAAGATCACCTCAGAACATCGAGGGGGATGGCGGTGAGTATTTTCACCTCCCCTCATGGATCGCATCTATGAGGGGAGCTGAAACTTTATTTTACTTTTTTTTAACTTTTCCGTGATCAGCGCTATCCATTAAACCATGGCAATCACAGGCCCGAGGACCGGTCACCATGGTCCCTGGTGACATCTTTGCCTCCCAGCTACCTTCTGTTACCGGGAGCCAGGAGATTTTAAATGTCCCACGACAATCCAATCTACTGGTCATGCGTTGCCATTTTTCCTTTGGCGCGCATACGCAGAAGACGGCTGAAGGTCCTTTTCAGACCAGACCATCGCAGGACATTGCGGAGGATGGGAGCGGGTAGTTTCAGTGCCCCTCATGGATGCAATCTGTGAGGAAAGCTGAAACTTTTTTACTTTTTTTCCCCTTTTTGTTTACTTTCATGCAATCAGTGTTATCCATTGGATCGAGTGATCACATGACTGGGGGGCAGATATCCCGGCCCCCCATACCAGCTCCAGGTTATCAGCTACCTCCATCAGCCATCAGCATGGAGCTGTCACATCCACAGCCCACAGGGCTTTAGTTCTCAGAGGAAGCATGTTTTTAAGACCCTGAGGATTAAAGCCCACAAAGCCGGATGTAAAGAGGCAATGGGGCCGTCACTAAGGAGTTAAAGAGGTTTTGCAAAAATGGCATGGCCAGATCATATGTCCTACAAGGGCATATAAATGTCATGGAGCAGGTTACCCATGTAAGCCCCCCCATGCTACGGAGTAGAGTTGCTCCTGCCCCGGAGGGCCATTCGCTGTCCTGTTATTACAGAAGGGCCATTCATGTAAATTGCAGTCCCACAATATCCCATTTTCCCTGCAGTGACTGCTGATGGGAACATTTCAGGCTGGCTTTGGCTTAACCCAATAAGACACAATCACATTGATGGAGAAAGTTATGATTTAGGGAGGAGAAAACAAACATGGATAAGCAAAAAACGCTGTGTCCTCAAGGGGTTAACCCCTCTTCAGCTCCCTGCAAGTTTTGTTATGAAATGGAGATCAGATACAAAAACTTCCCTCTTCCTCCTTCTTTTTTCTTTCCTTCTTCCCCTTTCGGCCTTTTTTTAAGACCACCTACAGGTCTCCATGTTGCCTTCACCTCTACGATATTGCTACGTGTATCAGTCTCACTGTAAGGTCAGGCTCAGTGAATTGGGTCGTACGATTGGAAACATTTTTTGAATTGATTCATCAAAATTCCTAAATTTTCAATAAACCCTGAGTGAAATGTGAGTCGCACAATAACCTTCTTACAAGCATTCTGCGAAGTACCTTGTTTAGACTTCGAGCCGCGCTGTCCTTTCCTCCCGGAGTCAGATTTCTGAGCTGGATATCCAGTAGGTCCACCAACTGATCCATGGCCCGGACAGAGTAAGTGATATCTCCGGCATTCAGGCGGCCTCTCGTGTGCTCCGACAGCTCTCTCGCAATGTTTGCAGCCGTTTCCAGTGACTTCAGCTGAAATAATAAGAATATATTATTTGCATATAAGTATCACTAAATAAATTGTGTAGGAAATGGAGAGGTGAAGCGAGACGATGTAGAAGCATTGGACCACCAGGACACTAATGTGACCCGGAAGAGGATCAGCATCCGGTGAGTGTAAGGTGATACATGTGCATTGTTTCAGAGGTACATGTGTTCCCTGGGTCATTGTGATGTGCAGATGCTTGCCATATCAATCAGAAAGAGGAGACCGTCACTTTACAGCCCGTCGGTCAGTATGAGGAAGTGAACGAGTTCACGATCAGAAGACTAGCAGACAAAACAATTACATTCATACATCATATATTGCTCTTTCTAATGATTTGCTGATAGAGCTGCAGTGGATGTTGTTAGTCGGTGACAGTTGTCAGGTTGGTATTATTGTATCTTGACTCCACCGGATGTGTCTGGTCTTGTCGGCCGCTGATTGGTTATTGTTACTCCTCATTTGTCTTTGTATAGTAAAACAGGAACGTTCTTTTCCAGGACTCTGATTTGTGATGCGACCAGGTGTGTTGTGTCCAGAGTCCGTCTCCAGGGCGCTGCTCAGACATACCTGATTGATATGGCTGCGATACTCGTTGAGCATTATCCAGATTGAACCAAATACTCTATCAAAAGGAACACTAAACATAGGAAATGCACGAAAAATATAATCTCCCCCGGCACTTCCCCCTTAATCTCCTCCTTTCTTTAATTCTGTTTTCTCTCCTATTACAACCAAAGCTGCAGCGTTCAAGGAGACAGCAGGGTAGAGATGTTAACCTTATCATGGGACCCTACCCTCTTCTTCCTGTAGGGAAGCTAAGGAAAGCTACCTTGCGACTAGCTGGGGGTGCTTGGATGTACTAACCAGAGGTTACCTTTAGAGATGAGCGAGCACGCTCGTTTAAGGCTGATGCTCAAGCGAGCATCGCTCTTTTCGAGTAACTGATTACTCGTCTGAGCACCATGTTGGGGGGGCGGCAGGGGGGAGAGGGAGAGAGAGAGATCTCTCTCACTCTCCTCCCTGCTCCCCCCTCGGACGAGTAATCAGTTATTTGAAAAGACCGATGCTCACTTGAGCATCAGCCTTAAACAAGCGTTTTCACTCATCTCTAGTTACCTTAAATGCAGTTGTCACTCGTGACGCCACTCCTGGAGTGGATCGTTTAGACAAATAAAGTGGTCCAGAAGAGTATATTCTGGAACAAAACTGGGAACGGTTGATCTTGTCCATTTACTTAACTTCTCAATAAAGTCAATAACAGATGCAGAAATCACGGCATACCAGAATTATATCTCGGTGGAGCTCACGGGGCATTGTAACAATTCACAGGCCGATTTATCTGCAGGTTCTTTCACTCCCGGCAATCACATTCTGCACCGGCAGCAACACTCACTCTGGCTTACTTCTCTTCTCACTGATGAGCGGTTCCTTTCTCTGAGTACTCAGCAGTAGTTCAGAGGATTCCTGGGTTGAACGGGCCCAGGCTGAGCAGCAGGATCCTGGGTTGAGCGGGCCCAGGCTGAGCAGCAGGATCCTGGGTTGAGCGGGCCCAGGCTGCGCAGCAGGATCCTGGGTTGAGCGGGCCAAGGCTGAGCAGCAGGATCCTGGGTTGAACGGGCCCAGGCTGAGCAGCAGGATCCTGGGTTGAGCGGGCCCAGGCTGAGGAGCAGGATCCTGGGTTGAGCGGGCCCAGGCTGAGCAGCAGGATCCTGGGTTGAGCGGGCCCAGGCTGAGCAGCAGGATCCTGGATTGAGCGGGCCCAGGCTGAGCAGCAGGGTCCTGGGTTGAGCGGGCCCAGGCTGAGCAGCAGGATCCTGGGTTGAACGGGCCCAGGCTGAGCAGCAGGATCCTGGGTTGAACGGGCCCAGGCTGAGCAGCAGGATCCTGGGTTGAGCGGGCCCAGGCTGAGCAGCAGGATCCTGGGTTGAGCGGGCACAGGCTGAGCAGCAGGATTCTGGGTTGAGCGGGCCCAGGCTGAGCAGCAGGATCCTGGGTTGAGTGGGCACAGGCTGAGCAGCAGGATCCTCGGTTGAGTGGGCCCAGGCTGAGCAGCAGGATCCTGGGTTGAGCGGGCACAGGCTGAGCAGCAGGCAATCGCTCAGCATCCTCCATACTCCACACACAGGCCGACATGACAGCCTCTCTGTCGTGTGTCCCAAACGGAATCCCTCTCTCCTCAACTGACTGACTCTCCCTTCTGCAAGCACCTATATCAAGCATCAGCACATGCTCACAAACAATACATACAAAATGATCCATTTTCCAGACAGGATAGAACATACCAGACATGAACCCTTTCAGTACTGCAAACATCCAATACACATAAATCTAATGCACTCCATAAACAAGACAATGACAAGACATAGAACATTCTGGAGGGGACCCCATTACCTCTGGGCCACTACAAAGCCCTATTGAGACAACTGGCAAATGATGCCTGACACCCGCCTCTGCATGTACTCGCTCCTGTGCTGTTGCACAGGAGTGAGTATCGTTGGCTCACAGCGGGCAGCTAGAGGAGATTTCACTCCTCGCTCCCCCGCCCCTCTCCATTCACTTTAGCAGCGGCCGTTCAGTACTGAAGGTATGCTGTGTAAAGTGAATGGAGAGGGGCGGGGGAGACGAAGGAGTGAAATCTCCTGCAGCCACCTGCTGGCCGCTCTGTCAGAGAGCCAGTGATACTCGCTCCTGTGTGACAGCATGGGAGCGAGTGTGTGCAGGGGCGAGTGTCACCTCTGTGTGTGTATATACTGAGGAGAATCTACCTCCCCTCTATGTGTATATACTGAGAAGAATCTACCTCCCCTCTGTGTGTATATACTGAGGAGAATCTACCTCACCTCTATGTGTATATGCTGAGGAGAATCTACCTTACCTCCATGTGTATATACTGAGGAGAATCTACCTCCCCTCTATGTGTATATACTGAGGAGAATCTACCTCGCCTCTATGTGTATATACTGAGGAGAATCTACCTCACCTCTGTGTGTATATACTGAGGAGAATCTACATCACCTCTATGTGTATATACTGAGGAGAATCTACCTCGCCTCTATGTGTATATACTGAGGAGAATCTACCTCACCTCTGTGTATATACTGAGGAGAATCTACCTCACCTGTGTGTGTATATACTGAGAAGAATCTACCTCACCTCTGTGTGTATATATTGAGGAGAATCTACCTCACCTCTGTGTGTATATACTGAGGAGAATCTACCTCCCCTCTGTGTGTATATACTGAGGAGAATCTACCTCACCACTATGTGTATATACTGAGGAAAATCTACCCCCCCTCTATGTGTATATACTGAGGAGAATCTACCTCACCTCTATGTGTATATACTGAGGAGAATCTACCTCACCTCTATGTGTATATACTGAGGAAAATCTACCTCCCCTCTATGTGTATATACTGAGGAAAATCTACCCCCCCTCTATGTGTATATACTGAGGAGAATCTACCTCCCCTCTATGTGTATATACTGAGGAAAATCTACCCCCCCTCTATGTGTATATACTGAGGAGAATCTACCTCACCACTATGTGTATATACTGAGGAGAATCTACCTCCCCTCTATGTGTATATACTGAGGAGAATCTACCTCCCCTCTATGTGTATATACTGAGGAGAATCTACCTCACCTCTGTGTATATACTGAGGAGAATCTACCTCACCTCTATGTGTATATACTGAGGAAAATCTACCCCCCCCCTCTATGTGTATATACTGAGGAGAATCTACCTCACCTCTATGTGTATATACTGAGGAGAATCTACCTCACCTCTATGTGTATATACTGAGGAGAATCTACCTCACCTCTATGTGTATATACTGAGGAGACTCTACCTCACCTCTATGTGTATATACTGAGGAAAATCTACCCCCCCTCTATGTGTATATACTGAGAAGAATATACCTCACCTCTATGTGTGTATACTGAGGAGAATCTACCTCACCTCTATGTGTATATACTGAGGAGAATCTACCTCCCCTCTATGTGTATATACTGAGGAGAATCTACCTCACCTCTATGTGTATATACTGAGGAGAATCTACCTCCCCTCTATGTGTATATACTGAGGAGAATCTACCTCACCTCTATGCGTATATACTGAGGAGAATCTAAGTTACCTCTATGTGTATATACTGAGGAGAACCTACCTCACCTCTATGTGTATATACTGAGGAGAATCTACCTCACCTCTATGTGTATATACTGAGGAGAATCTACCTCCCCTCTGTGTGTATATACTGAGGAGAATCGACCTCCCCTCTATGTGTATATACTGAGGAGAATCGACCTCCCCTCTATGCGTATATACTGAGGAGAATCTAAGTTACCTCTATGTGTATATACTGAGGAGAACCTACCTCACCTCTATGTGTATATACTGAGGAGAATCTACCTCCCCTCTATGTGTATATACTGAGGAGAATGTACCTCCCCTCTGTGTGTATATACTGAGGAGAATCTAAGTTACCTCTATGTGTATATACTGAGGAGAATCTACCTCCCCTCTATGTATATACTGAGTAGTATCTACCTCCCCTCTATGTGTATATACTGAGAAGAATCTACCCCCCCTCTATGCATAGATACTGAGGAGAATCTTCCTCACCTCTATGTGTATATACTGAGGAGAATCTACCTCACCTCTATGTGTATATACTGAGGAGAATCTACCTCACCTCTATGTGTATATACTGAGGAGAATCTACCTCACCTCTCTGTGTATATACTGAGGAGAATCTACCTCACCTCCATGTGTATATACTGAGGAGAATCTACCCCACCTCTATGGGTATATACTAAGGAGAATCTACCTCCCCTCTATGTGTATATACTGAGAAGAATCTACCTCACCTCCATGTGTATATACTGAGGAGAATCTACCTCCCCTCTATGTGTATATACTGAGAAGAATCTACCTCACCTCTATGTGTATATACTGAGGAAAATCTACCCCCCCTCTATGTGTATATACTGAGGAGAATCTACCTCCCCTCTATGTGTATATACTGAGGAAAATCTACCCCCCCTCTATGTGTATATACTGAGGAGAATCTACCTCACCACTATGTGTATATACTGAGGAGAATCTACCTCCCCTCTATGTGTATATACTGAGGAGAATCTACCTCCCCTCTATGTGTATATACTGAGGAGAATCTACCTCACCTCTGTGTATATACTGAGGAGAATCTACCTCACCTCTATGTGTATATACTGAGGAAAATCTACCCCCCCCCCTCTATGTGTATATACTGAGGAGAATCTACCTCACCTCTATGTGTATATACTGAGGAGAATCTACCTCACCTCTATGTGTATATACTGAGGAGAATCTACCTCACCTCTATGTGTATATACTGAGGAGACTCTACCTCACCTCTATGTGTATATACTGAGGAAAATCTACCCCCCCTCTATGTGTATATACTGAGAAGAATATACCTCACCTCTATGTGTGTATACTGAGGAGAATCTACCTCACCTCTATGTGTATATACTGAGGAGAATCTACCTCCCCTCTATGTGTATATACTGAGGAGAATCTACCTCACCTCTATGTGTATATACTGAGGAGAATCTACCTCCCCTCTATGTGTATATACTGAGGAGAATCTACCTCACCTCTATGCGTATATACTGAGGAGAATCTAAGTTACCTCTATGTGTATATACTGAGGAGAACCTACCTCACCTCTATGTGTATATACTGAGGAGAATCTACCTCACCTCTATGTGTATATACTGAGGAGAATCTACCTCCCCTCTGTGTGTATATACTGAGGAGAATCGACCTCCCCTCTATGTGTATATACTGAGGAGAATCGACCTCCCCTCTATGCGTATATACTGAGGAGAATCTAAGTTACCTCTATGTGTATATACTGAGGAGAACCTACCTCACCTCTATGTGTATATACTGAGGAGAATCTACCTCCCCTCTATGTGTATATACTGAGGAGAATGTACCTCCCCTCTGTGTGTATATACTGAGGAGAATCTAAGTTACCTCTATGTGTATATACTGAGGAGAATCTACCTCCCCTCTATGTATATACTGAGTAGTATCTACCTCCCCTCTATGTGTATATACTGAGAAGAATCTACCCCCCCTCTATGCATAGATACTGAGGAGAATCTACCTCACCTCTATGTGTATATACTGAGGAGAATCTACCTCACCTCTATGTGTATATACTGAGGAGAATCTACCTCACCTCTATGTGTATATACTGAGGAGAATCTACCTCACCTCTCTGTGTATATACTGAGGAGAATCTACCTCACCTCCATGTGTATATACTGAGGAGAATCTACCCCACCTCTATGGGTATATACTAAGGAGAATCTACCTCCCCTCTATGTGTATATACTGAGAAGAATCTACCTCACCTCCATGTGTATATACTGAGGAGAATCTACCTCCCCTCTATGTGTATATACTGAGAAGAATCTACCTCACCTCCATGTGTATATACTGAGGAGAATCTACCCCACCTGTGTGTGTATATACTGAGGGGAATCTACCTCCCCTCTGTGTATATACTGAGGAGAATCAACCCCACCTCTATGGGTATATACTAAGGAGAATCTACCTCCCCTCTATGTGTATATACTGAGAAGAATCTACCTCACCTCCATGTGTATATACTGAGGAGAATCTACCTCCCCTCTATGTGTATATACTGAGAAGAATCTACCTCACCTCCATGTGTATATACTGTGGAGAATCTACCTCCGATCTATGTGTATATACTGAGGAGAATCTACCTCACATCTATGTGTATATACTGAGGAGAATCTACCTCACCTCTGTGTGTATATACTAATTAGAATCTACCTCACCTCTATGTGTATATACTGAGGAGAATCTACCTCCCCTCTGTGTGTATATACTGAGGAGAATCTACCTCACCTCCATGTGTATATACTGAGGAGAATCTACCCCACCTGTGTGTGTATATACTGAGGGGAATCTACCTCCCCTCTGTGTATATACTGAGGAGAATCAACCTCACCTCTATGGGTATATACTAAGGAGAATCTACCTCCCCTCTATGTGTATATACTGAGAAGAATCTACCTCACCTCCATGTGTATATACTGAGGAGAATCTACCTCCCCTCTATGTGTATATACTGAGGAGAATCTACCTCACCTCCATGTGTATATACTGAGGAGAATCTACCCCACCTGTGTGTGTATATACTGAGGGGAATCTACCTCCCCTCTGTGTATATACTGAGGAGAATCAACCTCACCTCTGTGTGTATATTCTAAGGAGAATCTACCTCCCCTCTATGTGTATATACTGAGGAGAATCTACCTCACCTCTATGTGTATATACTGAGGAGAATCTACCTCACCTCTATGTGTATATACTGAGGAGAATCTACCTCACCTCTGTGTGTATATACTGAGGAGAATCTACCTCACCTCTATGTGTATATACTGTGGACAATTTAGCTGACCTCTTTGCGTATATTCTGGAAGGCTGTAACGTACATAAGGAAGTGGCCATGGACTGCAGGGATGGAGACTTTAAGGCTAAGAAGGGGCTGCATCCTCCACTCTGGGGTAAATTTGAATAAAAGGGGGCGTTACCTTTAAAGGTATAAAGTGAGGACAGTGGGGAGGGGCAGCACATTCTACAGATGGACATTGGTACATGCAGCCTGAGGAGAATCTATCGCTTCCGTATGTGTATACAAATTTTATTCCTCAGTTCCTCTGAAGTTACCATGAGTACATAAGATTTTCTGTGTGAGCAACAAGTAAACATCGGCATCAAATTAACTTGGCCGAAGCCGGGTATATCAGATACATATACATATATATATATATATATATATATATATATATATATATATATATATATATATTATATTATATATCCTTCATAGGTTGTTAAGGGGTTAAGTCCTTCATGCTTTAGGCCGCCTGCACACGAGCGGAAATCCTGCCGCGGGATTTCCTGCGGGATTTCCGCCGCTGAAAGTTTGCATAGGAGTGCATTAAAATACGCACTCCTATGCAGACGGCCGCGGTTTGGCCGCGCGAAATCTCGCGCGGCAAACAAACCGCGGCATGTCCTAATTTTCTGCGGGGCACGCACTCACCCGGCCGCCGGCTCCGGCCTGCGCATGCGCCGGCTGCGCGGCAGCCGGCACATGAAAGAGCCGGGGCCGCCAGGCGCGGGTGAGTACGCGCTCGTCCCTGCAGGCGCTCGGGTCGGATCGCGCGGCGAGAATTCTCGCTGCCGGATCCGACCCGCTCGTCTGCAGGCGGCCTTAGTATTTTTATTGCAGATGTTCAGCCATTGCTACATTATAGATGTCTGACTGAAGAGCTGCTCACCTTTTGTGCGATATGACTGATCCATGGAGATGAGCAGTTGCTTAGATCAGGGCCCTGTGGACTCCATATGCCATCTGGAGCGATACATGTATACGTCGCCACACCTAGAAAAGAAACATGCAAGTATGTTAGAATTAGCTGCAAACATAATAAAATAATTAGGAAGCAAACAAGTTGGTAAAGTGGTTCTGTGTATTCTATGACAGTGTATTCCGCGCAGTCCTGTTCGGGGAGCACGCCTGCCACCAAACGCAGACAGACCGGGCGATTCATGTAGAAGTTTGTAAGCGGCGGCACATGGCGGTGGAGCGGTGGCACATAGATGAATTAGAGCGCCGCACAAAACTGCAAAGAGAATCATTTGTCTGAAAATTACAGATTTCAGCCAGAGTTATATGAGAAATATTAACCCCACACTTATTTTGATGCCGCCTGCATATTTCATGACTGTTATTTAGACTGGCATTGGCATTATAAATACCAAAGGCAGGATGCCCGCTCCATCATTGTACCGGACGTCTAGCTGATGGACAATTACATCACTGACAAAAGGGGAAAGTGGTGTTAGAATGAAACATTAGTTACAAATTACAATGACCCCCCGATCCCCAAATTATTGTGCTTTCGTAAAGTTATAACGTCCCCCAACCATCCACTGCTCCCACATCTATAGTATCCCCTCCGTGCCCTCGTTATGGTGTCATTGCTCTCACAAAGCAATCATGGCCACCAATGACCCCACAAAGCTACAGTGCTTTCACAAAGTACTCCCCCCCCCCATGTCGCACGTGAACTTCAGCCAGTAAACCTCTTCATTTATGCTGCCACCTGACTCCACCCACTATGTCCTGTTCTCCTACAGGGGGAGGAGCTCAGCCATTCAGACAGCGGTGTGGATGAAGAGGTTTCTACAGATTGCTGGTGCTGAGGCTACACTTGAGGTGCTGAGGGCTTGGCTGTCACAGTAGCAAGAGGGCCTGTGGGCCCCCCTGGCTTAGGTGCCCAGTTGCAATTGGGACCCCTGCAACCACTATATCTATGCCACTGATCCCAGCATTGGTAATGTAGGGACTGGTATCTTCACAAGGATTGTAAGTTCTCACAAGCAGGACCCAAACTGCTAGAGTTCAACATAGTTATGAGTTTACTACTACATGTAGTGTCTGATTTGTCCGCACATGTACTACGTGACTTTATAACATGCCACAGAATATGTTGACTAAGAGTTATGATCCCTGTGCTATGAAACTATAACTGCCATTGCAGTCTGATTATCAGCACTTTTTAGGCTGTACTGGGAGTTGTACTTCCACGGAGTTTGCACTTTCGCATCAATCTCAATTTCCATATTCTACCAAATTTAACTGGGAAGACGCGGCTCTTGGAATTTACAGCTCCCGATATGAGGATTTGGTTTACCCGCAGCTCCTACATCCTGAGAATAGATATACAGGTTTATACCAGCTTAGTGTAATACACTTTTCAGTTGCAACTTCTCATTGGAACATGATCAATCCTCCTCTTGCAGAAGAACTAGCAAGTGTCATGTCCGAGCAGAGCCCAAGCACCCCCCTCAGCACGGACGCGGGGTGGTGATAACCATGATAGTAAGGACCGTGCAACACCAGAGTACACCACTCCACATGGTGACAGGGAACGTACAAAATGGTGGAAAAGCCATAAACATAGAAATGCGGGATGGTGACACCAACTCCAGGGGAGAAGGGAAGCCTGGCCCTAACTTAGCTGGGTGGGCGACAGGTCCCTATCTAGAGAAGGAACATCGTCTCAAAAAAGACGGCCCAGTGGTCTTCTTTCTGGGGCCTGAATGTCCCTATAAATACCCCTGGAGCGACGCACCGACATGCAAGGCTAAACCAGAATAAACAAACAAAACAACTGGAAGGACCCAGCAGCTACTTATCTGCAAGTTGCAGAACACTCGCCACAGTAGAGCTCCAACTCCACGTACTCCACTGTGTATGAAAATAAGCAGCACTGATCACCAGGAGGGCTGAGAATAAATAGCTACTCTGCACCTGAAACAATGGCAGAGTGAATAGAGAACCACACCGCCACCCTACTCTCAGGCATGGCTAATCCAACATGCAGCCATGCAGCAACGCAGACAGCAATAGCCGATTCTGCACATGATGCATTAACCCTTGACCTGCTTAACCAGGCAACAGGTCATGCCTGTGTAAAAACCACCATGCCACAACATTATCACGACCGACAAGATGCGACAGCAAGCAAACATCTGAAGTATTTGGTAGAGAAATAGTGAGAAGATTAGACAAAGTTAACCATCAAGTTCCAAAATTGGTCAATGGGGGTGTATCTATCCTGACGCTTCAACATGTTGTGGTGGGAGACGAGCCCACTGTTATGCGAATACTAACGATGAACTTTGTAAGCAGTTTATACCGACTAAACTGATGTGTGTCATCTGAGGGATTCCTTGGCTTTTACCCTAAAACCTCTGTAAGCAGGGTCCTGTACCAGGTATGTTCCCACATCAGGAAGTCAGGCGGCAGTCTCTTCCATTCTGGGGCAATCTTGGGCTCTTTTCCTCTAGGCTCAACTCCCTACTTAAGGCCGCGGTATGGAGTCTTTCCCCAAAAGAATGGAAAAGAGTATCCTCCGCAGTGACATATCATTCCACCAGGTTCACCAATTAATTGGCGTTCTGCAGGTATGGATTTAGGTAGAGCCTGAATAAATCTCTCACCTTCCCTGAGAACGGTCTGGACACCTATAGTCACTGTCTGCTTCATATGCAGACCCCCTCTCCCCTTACCTTTGACAGGTGCGACCTGCAGATGTCTGATGTCTTATGAGTGTGTCAAGTGGGTGATGCCTGACACTGTTCCCTGTATGTCAGTATGGTGTCTGACTCTTTCCCTTTGGTGTGAGGACACTTGCACTAGCTATGGGTTATCTGTATGCATGTGAGCTCTGAGTGGGGTTAGAGGTCAATTGTGGACCCTTAAAACCGATTTCAGGGATCTAGGATCTAAGCTCAGTGCAAGGTCCTCCAAGTTAATGTTTTCAGAAATGCTACCTATACCACGAGCTACACCAGAAAGTCAGCGGGAGATTAGGGGAATAAACAAGTGTCTTCAGAGTTGGTGTAAGCAAAAGGGGCTTGAGTTTCTGGAGAACTCGGCTGACTTTGCTGTGGGCTACAGGCTCTATCGTAGGGACGGGCTTCATCTCAATGGGAAGGGGGCAGTTGTGCTGGGGGAGAAGGTTGAAAGAGTGTTTAAACTAGGGACCCAGGGGGAGGGCAACAAGAGAGATAGGGGGAAAGACAGTGTAGACAGAGTTCTGGGACTAAGAAAGGGAAATGGGGGTTGAGCGGGGGGAGAGGTTAGTACAGATAGACCAGACAGCGCAGCTAATAGTGCAATAAGTAGCATAATAAATATAAAACCATATAAACTGTATGACAACGAATGAAAGAAGTCTGATCAGTAGAGTGGGTGAGCTTGAAGCGAGAATGTCTGATGAAAACTAAGATATAGTAGGAATAACGGAAACATGGCTTGATGAAGAATGCGACTCGGCGGTAAATTTACAGGATTACAACCTCTTCAGAAGAGACCGTGGGAACCGGAAAAGGGGAGGGGTAGGTTTTTATGTTAAATCCTGCTTAATGCCAAGGCTACGGGAAGATATAGGTGTAGGAGAGGAACACAAGGAATCTCTGTGGGTAGAAATACAGGGAGGGAAGACTTATAAAATCCTGAAAGGACTTCTTTATGGGCTCCCACAAATAACAGAAGAAATGGAAAACGTATTATAAAGACAAATAGAAGAGGTGTCAAGCAAAAATGAATTCATTATGGTCGACTTATCCCAGCCGGTGATTTTCACATTAATCTGACTCTCAGAGTCAGGGTGTCTCTGGGAAATACAAGAGGTGTCGATCCTCACCAGTGGGGGGGGAGGGGGGGGGTAATTAGCATCCCCCTGTTACTAGCTAACTTTATTGCCATCAGAATAAAGGACTACCTATGGCCCCATGTACATCAGAGGCCTTGCAAATGTGAAGGAGGCGGGAGATAAGTGTGCGGGAATTTCAACTCAACCTTCCCCTTATCCTAAATGGCAGCTGATGGACAGTTGGTTGATACTTTATCAATGCACAGACAAATCGCCCGGCCCAGATGGAATACACCCAAGGGTTCTAAGGGAACTACATGACGTAATAGATGCGGCCAAGGCAGTCATGAGAGGCAATATAATTGCATACATGATTTCTTTAAAAAGAAATATGAAAGACAAAATTAGCCAATTTAGTGACCAATTGCGAGATGCCTATTAACGATTTCAGGAAAAGCCAATTACCGACCATAAACAGAAATGGACAACAGCAAAGGAGTCTTATGAGTCCTGGCTGCACAAAAGAGAGTTATCAGATTCCCGTAAAGAAGCAAAACTATTCAAATTTGGGAATAAAGCAGGCAAAATTATGGCAAATTTAGCAAGGGGGCCTTTCCAGAGATTTGATATTATGAGTTTGAAGGACTCTTCAGGGAGGCTACATGCGCACCCCCAAAAAGCTAACAATATATTATTTGAATTGTATTCTGAACTTTACTCACGACCAAATCAAAAACTGCTTTATCCACTGCAAAACAATACCTCTCTTAAGTCAAAGATGTAATCTGGGGAAACTACATACAGCATTCTTGGCTTTTGTGTGGTCACGGAGGCTACCGCACATTGTTTTTATTCAATTTTCCTGATATCCGAATATACAATGTTGCTAGCCTTTTGAGACACTCCTTGGACTGGCTGCGGGCTTCCAGTGACTACTCAAATACTGATCTCGAAGTGGGATTATTTGATCCATGGAGCTTAAATTCTCTTCTACACATGAGTTATACTCATCTGCCGATCGAATGCAAACTCTCTATCATGGCAAAAGACACCATAGCTGTCTGGAAAATAACCCGTAAAATGTTGGGACTACTATTTAGAATTTCCAAACATATGGATTTATGGAACCACGCAGATTTCAAGGAGTGGAGGGAAAACAAAATGTTTGCAGTATGGCGACAAAAAGGGATTATGAAAGTCCACCATGTTTTCCAGTCAGAGAACCCTAGGTACAAAAAGGCTAGTTGACATCGCAAAAGAAGCAATATTCAACCCAATTGATATCTGGATAAAAAAATCTAACATAAAAACTCAATTTAAAACCTGAATACCAAACTTAGAGAGGGGTGGATGAAGGAAAGCGGATCGGGGCTATTCAAAAAATGGGCAGGAGACCTCCAGGATCTAGATTTACCTGAGGGTATAATAAAGAGCTGGAACTCTGTGAGGCGGGCTATATCAAATGAACGATGGCGGGAAACATACTTCAAGCTAATCCATGGGCCAATATACGGTTTGGAGAAGCCTCAGAAACCCAAACTCTGACTTCCTACATGGCATCTGGAAGTACCTAAAGATTAAAAAATTCTGCATTGGGGTCCAAAAACTGATACAAGACATGGGGGGACAGACTTTACAGCTGACGCCACAAATTTTCATATTCCATCAGACAAGAAAGGCCAAAATGACACACAGCACTCTATTGATCAGCAAAAGGTCCCTTTTAAATAACTAGCTGATAGCTAAACCCCTGCGATAAAAGATAGTATTCAACAATTAATGCACTTGGTAAAAATGGAAAGAGTAGAGATAGAGAGATGCGGGAAAACGCAAGTCCCAATTCTTTTAGAAGGGGAGGGAATTTGTGGGGAAATTTCTTGATCGTTATGAAATCAAGGAGCGCATGTATCAATTTGTCAACACGACATGGTATAGTATGGTGGGGAGGTGAGCACGGAGGAGGTTCACTGCGGGTTGGTTTAGTTTATTCAGTTATTAGTTATACGGTTATTTCTGTTGTTTTAATTGGGTATTAAGTATCTGGAAGTTTGGGGGAGGGGAGGTTAAGGGGAAAATAAAAAAAATGGAGGACGTGTATGTGGGCATGACATTGTGTTATAAGCAATAAGCACCAAGATAGATAATATATGATGGAAACCTAAGGCCAAAACGCCTCGATAACAGAATTGTGTGTTATGTGATAATAATTCTATGTGACAATTACAGTCTGACCATGTAGGATTTCCTGAAAATGTCAATAAAAAAAGAGTTGAAAAAAAAAAAGTACAGGGGTGAGGGACGAGTACATTCTCCTCCCACTATATAAGGCACTTGTCAGGCCTTACATGGAGTACAGCACACAGTTCTGGTCACCGGGGCTCAGGAAGGATGGTACAGTGCTGGAGGGGGTCAAAGGAGGGCAACTAAACTAATACATGGAATGAGAGGACAGGAATACCCAGAGAGACCAACTAACTATGTGTAAATACATGAGGGGACGATACAAGGATCTCTCCATGATCTGTTTACACCCAGGACTGCGACGGTAACAAGAGGGCATTCGTTGCGTTTAGAGGAAAGCAGGTTTCATCACCAACATAGAAGGGGGTTCTTTACTGTAAGTGCAGTGGAACTCTCTGCCTGAGGACGTGGTGATGGCAGAATCCATAGAGGAGTTCAAGAGGGGACTAGATGTCTTTCTAGAGCGCTATGATATTACAGGAGACGAATTGCTAGAAACAGATTGCACCTTACAAAAACAGGTAAGCATATATTTGGTGGGCGCCTTGCTTCACTCATTAGGAGAGCTTTACACTAGAACAATATGGGAAGAGAAGTATATGGCAAAAATATACAGCTAATTAATACATTTGAGACCCTCGCTATTAGAAGTGGAAAGAAAGAACACAGACAAAAAATGAGAAGGAAAGCAGAGGAGCAAGAGACCCCGATCACAAACTAACATGTTTCTTCACAAATGCACAGAGCATGGGAAACAAACAAGGAGAATTGGAGCTCCTAATACAGGAAGAGAAATATGATGTCATTGGCATCACGGAAACTTGGTGGGATGATACACATGATTGGAATACAAGGCTTGAAGGATACAATGTATTTATAAGGAACAGACCTAATAAAAGGGGAGGAGGTGTTGTGTTGTATGTTAGGAGAACATTCATCTCCACAGAGATTCAAGCTTTAGAGCTGGGAGTTCTGTAGAAACTGTTTGGGTAAGAATACAAGGAGAGAACAACAGAAAGGACACCGTTGTAGGCATTTACTATAGGCCGCCTGGACAAGCAGAAGATTTGGAGGAACTCTTTCTACATCAGATGGCCAAGCTCTCAAAGAAGCCCAACATAGTGATCATGGGAGATTTGTTGGGAAACTCTCAGGTAAAAGTAATGGATCCAACAGATTCTTATCTGCTCTTGTGACAACTTTATCTTCCAGAAGGCAGAAGAGAAAACAAGGAGATCCGCTATCCTGGACCTAATTCTTACCCACAGGGAGGGAATGGTTGAGGAAGTAAGGGTGGCTCAGATGTTAGGAGGCAGTGATCATGATATCCTTGAATTTTGGATAAAAAGAGAAAGACCTGAGAAGACTCAGACCTCAAGGGTGGATTTCAGAAAGGCAGATTTTAATGGACTCAGAAAGGGGAAGAATCCAATGGCCGGATGTTCTTAAGGACAGAAATGTCCAAGAAGGTTGGGAAATATTGTGAAATGAGATTCTCAAAGCACAATCGTTACCAATCACTAAAAGGAATAATGGGAAGCATTTAAAGAGACCAGGATGGATGAACACAGAACTTGTACACATGTTAGAGGAAGAAAATATGTTTATCAAATGGAAAGAGGGGGAATATCTAAAGAAGAATATAATGCGGTCTGCAGAAACTGTAGGGCAAGTGTCAGAAAAGCTAAAGCTGATAATGAACTGAGGCTTGTAAGAGGGGCCAAAAGCAATAAAAAAGGATTTTGGGGGTCAAAAGCAAAAGAAAAGTCAATGATGCTATTGAATGATTACAAGATGAAAATGGTGAATTGGTTAAGAATGATGTTGAGAAGGCCGAACTTTTAAATTCCTATTTTGTATCTGTTTTCTCTCAGAAAGTAGATGTAACATCAACTGATCTTCCCTGTGCTATTGGGGGAATAAAAGAATGCAGGTTATCTATAAGCAGAGAGATGGTGAGGGAACACTTAGCTAACTTACATGAATTCAAGTCTCAAGGTCCAGATGAATTACATCCTAGGATACTAAAGGAAGCAGCCGAGGTAATTGCTGAACCACATGCTCTAATCTGTGAAAATTCCTGGAGAACAGGAGAAGTCCCAGAAGATTAGAAAAGGGCAAATGTTGTTCCTATCTTTAAAAAAGGAAGAAGGTGGATCCAGGACACTACAGGCCTGTGAGCCTGACTTCTATACCGGGAAAGATCTTTGAACAAATTATTAAACAGCATGTAGGAGAGTGGTCATAAATGGCTGCACATCCAAGTGGAAGAATGTATCAAGTGGGGTACCACAAGGCTCTGCCCAGTGTTGGTCAACATTTTTATAAACGATCTGGAGAAGGGAATTAATGGGAAACTGA
Source organism: Eleutherodactylus coqui (assembly GCF_035609145.1). NCBI lineage: Eukaryota > Metazoa > Chordata > Amphibia > Anura > Eleutherodactylidae > Eleutherodactylus > Eleutherodactylus coqui. Next base: position 224,522,534 of record NC_089843.1, read on the forward strand.
TAAATTTGCAGACAGAACAAAGCTAGGAGGGATAACTAACCTTAGGGAAGAGAGAGAGTATTCAAAAAGCTCTAGAAAAGCTTGAACAGTGGTCGGCGACTAACAGAATGGTATTTAACAAGGAGAAATGCAAAGTCCTACAACTGGGCAAGAAAAATGAAAAAAGCGCATACAGAATGGGAGGAATTGGGCTAAGCAGCAGCAGATGGTTATTATGGTTAATTAATGTCTATATCCTAATATAATCATAGAATGGTAGAGTTGGAAGGGACCTCCAGGGTCATCGGGTCCAACTCTCTGCTCAGTGCAGGATTCACTAAATCATCCCAGACAGATATTTGTCCAGCCTTGGTTTGAACATTTCCATTGAAGGAGAACTCCCCACCTCCGGTGGTAACCTGCTCCACTCATTGATCCCCCTCACTGTCTAATATGTAATCTGTGTCTCCTCCCTGTCAGTTTCATCCCATTGCTTCTAGTCTTTCCTTGTGCAGATGAGAATAGGGCTGACCCCTCTGCACTGCGACAGCCCTTCAAATATTTGTAGACAGCTATTAAGTCTCCTCTTAGCCTCAATCCGCTGACTGGAGGAGCCGCTGCACAGGTGAAGGTACTGATGACCAACGTCTCCTTCTGCTCCAGTTAGCAGCGGCATAGAAGATATCAAAGATTGCTGCCTGATATGAGGACAGCCATGTTTATGCTCGTCTGTCAAAAGAAAAACAGACCAACTACCAGTACCGGACATTGGGGCAAAAACAGTTCTACCCCTCTGCACATCCGTTTCTGGTTTGTGATATGGATCACAATAGGACATGTCTGAAAACGAGCTCATGTGAAAACATTAAAAGAAATGTATCGGGCGGTGCTTTGTCCGTGTTATGCTCTTAAAAAATACAGACATATTGCGGACCAAGAATAGACTTGTGTGAATGAGCCCTTCGCTGGTGGGTGGTTTGGGTAGCCATGGGTCCACTGCCTATGTGATGCTTCAGCATTGTATATATACATAGTTATGTTACATTCAAGCCATATTATGAATATATATAATATACGCACACTAAGGAGAGCTCACTCAGCGGAATGGTACTCGGGGTTCCATGACGGCTGCTGAACACAGCGCTGTGACGGAACCCCTGAACAGAACCAAACGGAGCCAATGACGCCTACTGTGAATCGGATATCTCTTTATGTCCCTTTTTCATGGTTTCTATTTGTTTCTGTTTTAGAACGTATTATTTTATTCTACAGAAGAAGAAGAAACAAATAGAAACCTTGTAAAACGGACAACAAAGAGGTATCTGATTCACAATAGAAGTGAATGGTCCCACTTGTTTGGGAAGTCTGTTGCAGCGCCGTTTTCAGTAGCCGTCACGGAACCCCCAAGTGGAATCATATACTGTGAACAGACCCGCTGGGGTTATTCACATTATATCTGTATTCCAAACATAGATCAATACACATAACACATACTGCTCATTCGCCATCTCTGCAGCTTAAGACAGGAGACAGCAGCAGAGGAACGTACCCCCGCCAACAGAGCCAGTACCTGTCCCTGGCCTCCTCCCCTCCATCTGGGGTCTGGCCCTACTTCACACAGACAGACAGAGAGCCCTGCCCATGAGCAGTCAGCCTGCGCCACACAAGGACCGCCTAGAGGGTGGGGCTCTTCTGTTAGTAGCAGCAGTGATGGCGGTACTGTATGCAGAGCAAAAAGCACTATGTGCGCTCTTCCACTCATACAGGGGGCAGAGCCCACTCCAGCCCCAAGGGCCCACCAGGGAAATCACTGGAACCCTGGTGGCCAGTCCAATCCTGTGGCTGTCTCACAAATTATGAGGCATCATAATTTGAAGCTTCCTGACTGACTGCAAAGAAACCTTGTGACATTTTGTTTTACTCCTGTTTTCCTTGATCAAGCTTTTCATGGCTGGACCCCTTTATAGTGACTCCCTGGATTAACCAAGCTGGTATTTGGACTGCTGTAGGGAGAGTGTAATCAAACTACTAACGACCACTTGTCAGTTAGTATGTTAGCGCTACTCATGCTCCACCCCTGGTGATATCATCGCACCGCCTCGATGACATCATCAAAGGACCTACAACATATATAAAACACAGAGCCTGACAGACAGAAAAACAACAAAGTTAGGGCTCTTGAAAAGGGGAGGACAAAAATAAAACAATGCGAATACAATTAAGCTGCACTTATCTCAGACACAACTCAGCGGTCCTGACAGAAGACTGACCTATCGCCACTACAGAGATCCAGTGGGCCAAAGGACCTGCGGTGATGTCACTGCTGAGGGAGGAGCCATTCTGCAGTTTGGTATAAAGTACTGTATGTGAGTGTTTCTCATGCTGCACCCACAGGTGATATCATCGCAGGTCATATAGGATATATAAAACGCAGAGCCTGACCAATAGAAGAACAACACAGTTAGGGCTCTTGTAAAGGGGAGGACCAAAAAAACTAAATGAGAATACAACTAAGCCATTATTGGCTCAGATACAATTCAGCGTTCCTGACAGAAGACACTGACCTATCTCCACCACAGAGATCCAGTGAGCTAAAGGACCTGTGGTGACATCACTGTTGGAGCCAAGATGTGTTTGTCTTGTGTGGGAATAAAAATGGATGTAGTAGAGCTGTGTGTGTGATGTGTGGAGATCATAATGTATGTACCATGTAGCAGAGCTGTGTGTTATGTGTGGGAATCAAGATGAATGTAGTAGAGATGTGTGTGTAATGTGTGTATATACTGAGGAAAATCTACCTCACCTCCTCAATGTATATGTAATGAGGAGAATATAACTGATATCTATGTGTATATAATGAAAAGAATCTACCTCCCCTCTATGTGTATATACTGAGGAGAATCTACCTCAGCTCTATGTGTACATACTGAGGAGAATCTACCTCACCTCAATGTATATGTAATAAGGAGAATATAACTGATATCTATGTGTATATAATCAAAAGAATCTACCTCCCCTCTATGTGTATATACTGAGGAGAATCTACCTCAGCTCTATGTGTATACACTGAGAAGAATATAACTGACCTCTATGTGTATATACTGAGCAGAATCTACGTCCCCTCAATGCGTATATACTGAGGAGAATCTACCTCACATCTATGAGTATATACTGAGGGGAATCTAACTGACCTCTATGTGTATACACTGAGGAAAATCTACCTCACCTCTGTGTGTATATACTGAGGAGAATCTACCTCACCTCTATGTGTATATACTGAGGAGAATCTACATCACCTCTATGTGTATATACTGAGAAGAATCTACCTCACCTGTATGTGAATATACTGAGGTGAATGTACCTCATCTCTATGTGTATATACTGAGGAGAATCTACCTCACCTCTGTGTGTATATACTGAGGAGAATCTACATCACCTCTATGTGTGTATATACTGAGGAGAATCTACCTCACCGTTGTGTATATACTGAGGACAATGTACCTCATCTCTAGATGTATAGACTAAGGAGAATCTACATCATCTCTATGTGTGTATATACTTAGGAGAATCTACCTCACCTCTATGTGTGTATATACTGAGGAGAATCTACCTCACCTCTATGTGTGTATATACTGAGGAGAATCTACCTCACCTCTCTGTGTATATACTGAGGAGACTCTACCTCCCCTCTCTGTGTATATACTGAGGAGAATCTACCTCACCTCTATGTGTATATACTGAGGAGAATCTACCTCACCTCTATGTGTATATACTGAGGAGAATCTACCTCACCTCTATGTGTATATACTGAGGAGAATCTACCTCCCCTCTATGTGTATACACTGAGGAGAATCTACCTCACCTCTATGTGTATATACTGAGGAGAATCTACCTCCCCTCTATGTGTATATACTGAGGAGAATCCACCTCACCTCTATGTGTATATACTGAGGAGAATCTACCTCACCTCTCTGTGTATATACTGAGGAGAATCTACCTCACCTCTATGTGTATATACTGAGGAGAATCTACCTCCCCTCTATGTGTATATACTGAGGAGAATCTACGCCACCTCTGTGTGCATATACTGAGGAGAATCAACCTCCCCTCCATGTGTATATACTGAGGAGAATCTACCTCACCTCTATGTGTATATACTGAGGAGAATCTACCTCCGTCTATGTGTATATACTGAGGAGAATCCACCTCACCTCTATGTGTATATACTGAGGAGAATCTACCTCACCTCTCTGTGTATATACTGAGGAGAATCTACCTCACCTCTATGTGTATATACTGAGGAGAATCTACCTCCCCTCTATGTGTATATACTGAGGAGAATCTACGCCACCTCTGTGTGCATATACTGAGGAGAATCAACCTCCCCTCCGTGTGTATATACTGAGGAGAATCTACCTCACCTCTATGTGTATATACTGAGGAGAATCTACCTCCGGCTATGTGTATATACTGAGGAGAATCTACCTCACCTCTGTGTGTGTATTTAGGCTGTAAAGTACATAAGGAAGGTGCCATGGACGGCAGGAATGGAGTCTTTAAGGCTAAGAAGGGGCTACAGCCTCCCATCTACCTCACCTCTATGTGTATATACTGAGGAGAATCTACCTCACCTCCGTGTGTATATACTGACAAGAATATACCTCACCTCTGTGTGTGTATACACTGAGGAGAATCTACCTCACCTCTATGTGTATATGCTGAGGAGAATCTACCTCACCTATCTGTGTATATACTGAGGAGAATCTACCTCACCTCTATATGAATATACTGAAGAGAATCTAACTGACCTCTATGTGTTTATACTGAGGAGAATCTACCTCACCTCTATGTGTATATACTGAGGAGAATCTACCTCACCTGTAAGGGTATACACTGAAGAGAATCTACCTCACCTCTATGTGTATATACTGAAAAAAAAACCTAACTGACTTCTATGTCTATATACTGAGAAGAACTTATCTGACCGCCAAGTGCATATTTGCTGAGAAGAATCTACCTCACCTCTGTGTGTATACACTGAGGAGAATCTAACTGACCTCTATGTGTGTATACTGAGGAGAATGTAACTGACCTATATGTGTATATATGTGAGAATCTACCTAATTTCTATGAGCATTTACTGAGGAGAATCTAACTGAGCTCTTGGTGTATATGCTGAGGAGAATGTACCTCATTTCCATGTGTATATACTGGGGTGAATCTACCTCACCACTATGTGTATATACTGAGGAGAATCTACCTGACCTCTGCGTGTTTATACTGAGGAGAATCTACCTCACCTGTATGTGTATACACTGAAGAGAATCTACCTCACCTCTATGTGTATATACTGAGGAGAATCTACCTCACCACTATGTGTATATACCGAGGAGAATCTACCTCACCTCTATGTGTATATACTGAGGAGAATCTACCTCACCTCTATGTGTATATACTGAGGAGAATCTACCTCCCCTCTATGTGTATATACTGAGAAAAAACCTAACTGACCTCTATGTCTATATACTGAGAAGAACTTAACTGACCTCTATGTGCATGTATGCTGAGAAGAATCTACCTCACCTCTATGTGTATATACTGAGGAGAATCTACCTCACCTCTATGTGTGTATATACTGAGGAGAATCTAACTGACCTATATGTATATATATGTGAGAATCTAGCTAATTTCTATGAGCATTTACTGAGGAGAATCTAACTGACCTCTAGGTGTATATACTGAGGAGAATCTACCTCCCCTCTATGTGTATATACTGAGGAGAATCGACCTCCCCTCTATGTGTATATACTGAGGGGAATCTACCTCACCTCTATGTGTATATACTGAGGAGAATCTACCTCATCTCTATGTGTATATACTGAGGAGAATCTACCTCCCCTCTCTGTGTATATACTGAGGGGAATATACCTCACCTCTATGTGTATATACTGAGGGGAATCTACCTCCCCTCTATGTGTATATACTGAGGGGAATCTACCTCACCTCTATGTGTATATACTGAGAAGAATCTACCTCCCCTCTCTGTGTATATACGGAGGGGAATCTACCTCACCTCTATGTGTATATACTGAGGAGAATCTACCTCTCCTCTATGTGTATATACTGAGGAGAATCTACCTCACCTCTATGTGTATATACTGAGGAGAATCGACCTCACCTCTATGTGTATATACTGAGGAGAATCGACCTCCCCTCTATGTGTATATACTGAGGGGAATCTACCTCACCTCTATGTGTATATACTGAGGAGAATCTACCTCATCTCTATGTGTATATACTGAGGAGAATTTACCTCCCCTCTCTGTGTATATACTGAGGGGAATCTACCTCACCTCTATGTGTATATACTGAGGAGAATCTACCTCCCCTCTATGTGTATATACTGAGGGGAATCTACCTCACCTCTATGTGTATATACTGAGGAGAATCTACCTCCCCTCTCTGTGTATATACTGAGGGGAATCTACCTCACCTCTATGTGTATATACTGATGAGAATCTACCTCCCCTCTATGTGTATATACTGAGGAGAATCTACCTCACCTCTATGTGTATATACTGAGGGGAATCTACCTCACCTCTATGTGTATATACTGTGGAGAATCTACCTCACCTCTATGTGTATATACTGAGGAGAATCTACCTCACCTCTATGTGTATATACTAAGGGGAATCTACCTCACCTCTATGTGTATATACTGAGGAGAATGTACTTCACCTCTACGTGTATATACTGAGCAGAATCTACCCCACCTCTATGTGTTTATACTGAGGAGAATCTACCTCCACTCTATGTGTATATACTGAGGAGAATCTACCTCCCCTCTATGTGTATATACTGAGGAGAATCTACCTCACCTCTATGTGTATATACTGTGGAGAATTTCCGTCACCTCTGTGTGTATATGCTGAGGAGAATCTACCTCACCTCTATGTGTATATACTGAGGAGAACCTAATGCTCCCCTATGTGTATATACTGAGGAGAATCTAACGGGCTTCCATATGCTCCGTATAATGCTCCTCTATATGTAAATAGTAGGGAGAATCTAACTGACCTCTATGTGTAAATACTGAGGGGAATGTATCTCACTTCATTGTGTATATACTGAGGAGAATCTACCTCACCTCTATGTGTATATACTGAGGAGAATCTACCTCCCCTCTCTGTGTATATACTGAGGAGAATCGACCTCCCCTCCATGTGTATATACTGAGGAGAATCTACCTCCCCTCCATGTGTATATACTGAGGAGAATCTACCTCGCCTCTCTGTGTATATACTGAGGAGAATCTACCTCACCTCTATGTGTATATACTGAGGAGAATCTCAGTACCGCTACCTCACCTCTACCTCTACCTCAGTATCTCTACCTCACCTCTGTGTATATACTGAGGAGATTGTACCTTATCTCTATGTGTATATAGCAAGGAGAATCTACATAATCTCTATGTGCGTATATACTGAGGAGAATCTACCTCACCTCTATGTGTATATACTGAGGAGAATCTAACTGACCTCTATGTGTTTATATCGAGTTGAATCTACCTCCCCTCTATGTGTATATACTGAGGAGAATCTACCTCATCTCTATGTGTATATACGGAGGAGAATCTACCTCCCCTCTATGTGTATATACGGAGGAGAATCTACCTCCCCTCTATGTGTATATACTGAGGAGAATCTACCTCACCTCTGTGTGTATATACTGAGGAGAATCTACCTCACCTCTATGTGTATATACTGAGGAGAATCTACCTCCCCTCTATGTGTATATACTGAGGAGAATCTACCTCATCTCTATGTGTATATACTGAGGGGAATCTACCTCCCCTCTTTGTGTATATCTGAGGAGAATCTACCTCCCCTCTATGTGTATATACTGAGGAGAATCTACCTCACCTCTATGTGTATATACTGAGGAGAATCTACCTCCCCTCTATGTGTATATACTGAGGAGAATCTAACACTCCTCGATGTGTATACATGTGTTATTTCTCGGTTCCTCTGAAGTACCCACGACTTCATAAAATTTTCAGTGCGAACAAGTACGCACCTGCACCAAATGAACTCGGGTGAAGCGGGGTATATCAGCTAGTTTGTAGTCTTGGTACACACCATTTTGATCTCGTTTAGCAGATTCATCGCCAGCACTTCCTCGGGGGTGAGTTCCATTTACAGTAATTCATACAATTTTAATTTAATAAAGATAGTAAAGCTGTGAGACTTACCGACTGTTCCCAGAGGACACGGCTGTTTTGCGGTTTGTCCTTGTCGAGTCTTAAACCACATGATCTCGCGTGCCGCTATGGCCTCACAACTCTCTATGCCAATGGCAGGCAACTGGGATGAAAGAGGTGTCGGCCGTGTGGTGACTTCGGCAGGGATTTCAGTAGTGGACGATAATGTCGATGTGTTCCTGTGGGATATGGTTGATACAGATGTTGTTTTTCCTGTGCTGGTAGTAGTAATCCGGAACGTTGTCGAAGAGATGGTTGTACTGGCGCCATTATATTGACGTGTTGGATAAGGTTCTTTAAGAAAAAGAATACATACATATGAAAACACATAACATTGATGTATCTTTAGTCAACTGAGAACATTTACATTCCATCTTCTAAAATGTATTTGGATAAGTAAAATAAAACAAATGCTCCGACACCCCCTGATGCACCATGTGGGTATTAGTGTACCTTGACACCACCAGGTATTCCTAGTGGAGCCAAGATTGACAGGGGGGTGACGCCCCCTGTCCCTGATTGGGTGCAGAGGCTGCTGGCCGGCAGGTCCTGCAAGGCCACTAAAGAATCGTGAAAAAGAGCAAACAGCGGCCGCCTGCGCTGCAGCCACGATCCCCCAGGTCCAAGTGGCTTACTAGGCGGCGGTGGGATGGGGTGGTAGAAGGCCGAACCTTGCCCTTACAGTAGAAATGGTGCGCTCCATGGTTAAAAGGGAGGGCAAAGGCTACTGAGAATTTTGTAATGGTAGCGGCTGTCACAGAGCTGTGATGAGTGCCACCAGCCGGGAGGGAGCCGCCGTTGAAAGGAATACATGAGCGCCCGCATCCGAAAGCCCTCATGGGTGAACCGCTGCGCCGTCACACACCTGTAAAGCGAGCAGACATAACAGTCGCCGGGCGGGAAGGAGCCAGCACAGGAAAGGGACAGGTGAGCGACCACAACTGGCGGCCGGCCCGAAGCACACAGGCTGCAGCACAGTGTGCATTGATTTGCCCCTGTTCTGCAGCCTTAGGCTGACGGTTGCTGTACTTATTAGCTTTACATTATGAGATGCAAATGGTGGCAGGTTACAGCAGTAACCTCCAAGCATTTACACATAATAATGTAAGGCTAACAAGTACAGTAACTGTCAGCCTAAGGCTGCAGCACAGGGGCAAATCAATGCACACTGTGCTTCAAGGACCTTGTATCCTTGAGCCAATCGGGGGCTGGGGGTATGACAGGGGGTGTTCTCCCTGTCAAACCCCTAGCTTCTGGTGGCATCAAGATACACTAATACCCACCTTGTGAAGACTAAGAAACAGTTTTGCTTAAATGTTCATTTTTAAACAAGTTTGGAATGAATACCTAAGCGAGGTAACACTAGGTGATATATATGTGTTTTTTCTCCACATTTTGTGCTTCACTTAGGTAGAAAAAATAGACCAATAGAATTCGTATATGTTTATTAAAAGCGCCAAAATTGAGAACATTTTGAAAAACTTATCAATTTTTCACATTTTTAACTGCAATATCCCAAATATGTGCAAACATAATGTACAAATTTTTGATGCAACATATATTTCCATCTGTTTACTTTATTCTGGAAGCACGTTACAAAAACCATTTTTTTAACCATTTAGGAGACGTACAAATCTAACATTGAGGCCTCGGTCACACGGGCGATTTTCCGTGCGACCTGCGCCTGCGCATGTGATCTGCGATCTTAGAGAACCATTGCTTTGCAATGGTATCGGACACATGAGCGCTTTTTATGCGCTCGTCTGATAAATTATAGAACAGAAATCACAGATTGCACCTATCTGCGATCTGCGATTCCTGTTCTCTTCTCTATATGCGCTCAATGGGGCCGGCGGCAGCAGCGCCGACCCCATTGAGAACATATAGAAGACAAATCATTCTCCTCTGCCACAGCTGTAACAGCTGTGGCAGAGAAGAACGATGTTTGCCCATTGAATTCAATGGAGCCAGCAATGCAGCCGGCTCCATTGAAAGCAATGGGCTGCGGGCGATCTCACGATGAATTTTCGGTAAGGGCTTAAAAATATAAGCCCTTCCCGGAAATTCATCCAGAAATGTGTAAAAACAAAAAATATACATATGCTCACCTGGTCCCGGCAGACGGAGTTCAGCCGCGGCCGGCCGGCAGTTCTCCTGAACAGCTCTGAGTAGTATTCAGCAGCCGGGGATTTAAAATCCCTGCCTGCTGAATGAGCTGCCTCTGATTGGTCACAGCCTGACCAATCAGAGGCAGATCTCACTCACACCCATTCATGAATTCATGAATGGGTGAGTGAGTGCTGCCTCTGATTGGCTCAGCGCAGGGACCAATCAGGGGCAGCTCTCAGCTGAATGATATTGCCGAGGCCTAAGGTAAACAATTTTCCGTACCCTCACGTTTTGGATCCATGACAGTAGCTGTATCTTTAGCTTTTTTTAAGATTTTAAGTGATCGCTGTTATCCATTGGATACCGGTGATTACATGACCAAGCACAACATACAGCGACTCCCGGGAGGAGCAGGGAGATTTTAAATTACCCTGGCATTTTGCAGCTTCTGCACGTGTCTGCAATTTTGGCAACGGGTGCGTGCGCAGAAGCCGGTGTAAGGTCTGCGAATAAATCTGAGGGCTTAGGTACGTAATTTTATTTCCCCTCAAGGATATGATCTGTGAGGGAAGATGAAACTTAAACTTTTCACTCTTTCTTTCTGCTTCTACATTTTTTGTACTTTTACATGATCGCCGTTATCCATTGGATATTGACATCTCCTTGTCACTTCCTTACCATCAGAACAAAGGACTTCCTTGCTGATCCCTAAAACACATGATGTGATGGATATTGATAAATTCCACCCTGCTTTCCCTAATTACCCAGAATGGTGGCAGATCCAGAAAGCTGGGTGGTAATCCACCAATATCATCACAACACAAACCACTTAGTCTATTCTTTGCCTTATGAGTTAAGCCATGTTCATTGTCGTATTGCAAGAGGCAGAACTTGTTGGCGCAGCCATATGAGGGCTTCTTGTTTTTGAGGCGCGTTGTATTTGTTAATGGCAGACTATGAGACACATACATTGTGTTGTAGTCAGAGGGTATAATGCCCGGAGATCCCACCTCAGTCTTTGGGTAAAAATAAGATGATATGGTCCTTCTCTGGCTCAGCACGATTACTGCGATACCAAGTTCAGAAAACATTTATTTTTTTTATTGCCTTTTCACAATAAAATAACGTTTTTACCCCCTTAAGGGCATGGCCGATTTTGGGCTTAAGGGCGCAACAATTTTTGGCAGATTCTCATCTCGAAAACCATAACTTTTTTATTTTTCCATCGACATGGCTGTATGAGGGCTTCTTTTTTACGTTGCGAGCTGTAGTTTTCATTGGGTACATAGACTGTATTGTAAAACTTAGAGATAGAGGGGAAGGCAGTGTAGGCAGTGATTTGGGACTAAATAATGACAATGGGGGCGGGGCAGGGGGAGGGGTTAGTACAGTTTGAACTGGCCGAACAGTTAGTAGGGACACACTTAAAATGAAAAACCAAAATGTAAACTATATGGTGACTAATGCTAGAAGTCTGATCAATAAAATTGACAAGCTGGAAGTAATAAAGTCTAAGGATAACTATGACATAGTGGCAATAACTGAGACCTGATTGGATGAAAGCTGTGACTGGGCGGTGAACTTACAGGGTTACAGTCTGTTCAGAAGAGCTCGTAAAAACTGGAAAGGGGGAGGAGTTTGTCTTTCAGTAAAATCCTGTTTAAAGCCCATATTATGGAAAAATAGATGTGATGAAGATGAGGATGTGGAGTCTCTATGGGTGGAAATATATGGAGGGGGGAAACAACAATAAAATCCCCATAGGGGTTTTCTATAGACATCAGATATACCAGGAGGCACTGAAAATCCGTTACTGAAGAAAATAGATGAAGAAACAAATCAAAATTTGGTAATTATTATGAGGGAATTTAACTATCCGGATATAAACTGGGAAGCCAAAACCTGCGGATTTCATAAAGGTAACTAGTTTGTCAGTTACTAAAGATAATTACCTTACCCAAATTGTACAGCACCCAACTAGAGGAACGGCCATTTTGGATTTAATATTAACCAACAGACCTGATGTAGTGTTTCCAGTGCTAGGTTTGGAGCCGCAGGTGTAGCAACCATGCAGGTCTCGAGAGTAGTCAGGGAAGAACTAAGAGCAACTGGTGGTCTCAAGTTCGCAGTACAAATGGAGGAGGCAGGCATTGTTGTCAGAAGGGAAGCCAGAGGTTAGTATCAGTATATCTTGGTTCGCAGTACAGTTGAAGGAGGCAGATATCATTGTCAGAAGGGAAGCCAGAGGTCAGTATCAATATCTCTGCAATTGTACAGAAAGGAGCAGTAGTAGCAGGAGCTAGAAAAAAGGCAGCAAGCACAAGGTTGCTGTCTTCCCGCGAAGGTATTTTTCCAGAATGGTTATAGCAGGGACTCGTGGAAGAAGGGGTGAACTCTCAGGCTGCCCGGGAGCTTCAACCAGAATGCCACCTGGCTGACTTTTGCTGAAATTAGGAAGGATCCAATGAATTTTTGCCCAATTTTGGGAGAGTACATGGGCCTTCAGATTTTTGGTGGATACCAACACCTTTTCTTTAATCCTAAAGTTAGAAGCTGATGCTTTTTTATAGCATCCTGGGCTTCCTGTAAGGCTTCTTTCAATTTCTTCTGAGTTTCCACCAACATCATCCATCTGTGATTAACAGTCAGGACAGAAGAGTAGATAAAAAGACCAGGAACAAAGACCCCAACTCAAGATAATCAACTCTGCGGTGTACTCGACAGTGGGAATTCTGTTGATGGGGATGAAGTGAGCCATCTTCATAAGTCGGTCTACGACAACAAGAATGGTGTCATCCCTTTTAATTGAGGCAGATCCACAATGAAGTCCATAGATATAGAACCTTATGGTCTGGATGAGACAGGAAGAGGTTGTAGGACATCCAGAGGATAACCCCAAGATGTCTTGTTTCAAGCATGTGTGTCGCAAGAGGTAACATACCTCTCCCCATCCCTTTTGCAGTCAGGCCACCAGAAGGAAAGAAGCAAGAGTTTGAAAGTCTTTGTGAACTCAAGGTGACCAGTAAGCTTGGAATCATAGACCAGTTTAAGGACTTTGAGTCAACCAGCCTTGGGACATGTAGTTGGTCTTTTCTCATCCACAGTCCATTCTTAAAAATAAGCTTCACACCTTTAGAGGGATGGCTCATTAAAGGCTAATTTTCGTATCCTTCTTTAAACTTAGCTAGCAGGTTTTCTGAGTGCACAATGTCACCTCCCCCCAGCATCACCCTTTCAGGCTCTTAAAAAATTCTGGACAAGGTGTCTGCCTTGCCATTTCTGGAACCAGGTCGGTAGGAAACGACAAAGTTGAACCTAGAGAAAAACAGAGCCCATTGTGCTTGTCTTGCGATAACCTCTTGGCTGTATGGAGAAATTCCAAGTTTCTATGGTCAGTAAGGAGTGTTACCGGGTGATGGGCTCCGTCCAGGATGTGTCTCCATTTGGTAAAAGTGACCTTGATGGCAAGCAGATCCTTGTTTTAGATGTCATAGTTCCTCTCTGCAGGTGACAAGGCGTACAACGGAAATGCACAAGGATGTAGTTGCAATCTCTCTGACTCATTGTGACAGGGTAGTCCCCAATGCAGAGCTGGAGGCATCTACCTAAACAACAAAAGGCAACTCTGGTCTTTAGTGGACCACCAATGGTGCTAACGTGAAAAGAGTCTTTAATTTCTCTAAAGTGGTCCATGCCTCTGGGGACCAAAATAATGCTTGTGCTTTCTCTGTGAGGGAGGTGATAAGAGAGATGACCTTCAAAAATTCCTTAATAAATCTTCTGTAGAAGTTCACAAATCCAATAAGGTACTGTAGCTCCTTTCCATTTTTTGGAATAGGCCAATCAGTGATGGCTTAAATGTTGTTGGAGTTCATACTCAGTCCATCTGGAGAAATAATGTATCCCAGGAATTGCATTCGTGTTTGTTTAAATTCGCGCTTCTCTAGTTTGATGTACAGTTGCTTCTTTTGGAGTCATTCCGGGTCCACCTGGATGTGCCTGTGATGTTCCTCCAAATTATCAGAGAAGATAAGGATGTCATCCAGGTATGCCACCACGAATTGGTCTAGCAGGTCTCAAAATATGTTGTTGATGAAGTACTGAAAGGTAGCTGGAGCATTGCAGAGGCTGAACGGCATTACCAGATAGTCAAAATGACCATACCTGGTTCTAAATGCAGTCTTCCATTCATCTAGGTTATAAGCCCCTCTTAGACCTACTTTGGTGAAGATTTTAGCAGAGCAGAGTCTCTCTATTAATTACAGAATCAAGAGGAGGGGGGTATCAATTTTAAATCATAATCTTATTTAGCTCCCTGAAATCGATACATGGTTGCAGAGTTGAGTCCTACCTTTCCACAAACAATATGGGTGCCCTAGCCAAAAAGGAAGAAGATCGAACAAAGCCCTTTTTCAAGTTTATATCCAGGTATTCTTGGAGTACCTCCAACTCCGGTTCCAAAAAGTTGTAGATCTGCCCAAATGTAATAGAAGCTCCGGGGAGCAACTCTACTGGGCAATCATAGGGTCGATTAGGTGGTAGTTGGTCAGCTTTCTTCTTACCCGCTGACATCCTTGAACATTTGGTACTGTAGCGGTAGCTTCTCACACTCCTACTTACAATCCTTGAGGTCTTGCACTAGTTTATGGGTGGATGATGCCATCTTGCAGTTCTCTTTACAGTACTCTGAAAGGAAGGTGATGGTCCTTGATTTCCAGTTGCTAGAGGGATTATGAGTAGAGAATCAGCTGATCCCAAATTTAGGGGACGAGATGAGCTAGAAGCTGATCGTTTCTTGATGGTCAGATATCATGCAGAGCTCAAGTTGGATTGTCTCCAGTGTGACTGGTTCAGAAGACAATGGTGACTCATCCACGGTCTCCCTATAAACATGTATGGGCTTAGATCTGCTTGAAAAGTTTTGTGTCAACAGCGAATCTTAAGTCAATGAAGTTTCCCCCTGGGCCTAAATCCAACATTGTCGAGCATTGTATCTTCTGATTTCCCATTAAGATCTTTATGGGGAGAACAAAATGATGGATTGGGGGAAGGGTATTCATGCCATCTTGAATTACAGGTGAAAAGGCTTGTTTGGGGGCATCCATCTGTCTCGTGACGGCTGGATCAGGTCTTGATTTTGGTAAGGGCAAGGGTTCTCTAGAACTTATTTGGGCAGTTTAAAGGGGTTGTCCCGCGCCGAAATGGTTTTTTTTTTTTTTCAACAGCCCCCCCGTTCGGCGCGAGACAACCCCGATGCAGGGACCTAAAAAAAATCCGCACAGCGCTTACCTGAATCCCCGCGCTCCGGTGACTTCTTACTTACCGGTTGAAGATGGCCGCCGGGATCTTCTCCCTCGGTGGACCGCAGCTCTTCTGTGCGGTCCATTGCCGATTCCAGCCTCCTGATTGGCTGGAATCGGCACGTGACGGGGCGGAGCTACACGGAGCCGCTCTCCGGCACGAGCGGCCCCATTCAGAAAAGAAGAAGACCCGGACTGCGCAAGCGCGTCTAATCTGGCAATTAGACGCTGAAAATTAGACGGCACCATGGAGACGAGGACGCCAGCAACGGGGCAGGTAAGTGAATAACTTCTGTATGGCTCATAATTAATGCACAATGTACATTACAAAGTGCATTAATATGGCCATACAGAAGTGTATACCCCCACTTGCTTTCGCTGGACAACCCCTTTAAGGCATAATGTCCTGGGTTTCCACAATAAGACAAAGATTTTCGGCATAGTACCTTTCTTTTTCAGTCGAAAGGGGTTTTCAGATTACATCAACCTGCATTGATTCTGGTGTGGTTTCAGTCCTTAGCTAGTGAAGCAACTTAAATTTGCTGCATCACATTTGCTGAATCACATTACTTTCCATTCCTGGGAAAGCAATGTGATGCAGCAGCCAATAAGGCAAACCCAATTCTGGGATGTATTAAGAGAAGCATAGAGTCTAGATCACATGAGGTCATTATCCCCCTCTACTCTTCCTTAGTCAGACCTCATCTGGAATACTGTGCCCAGTTCTGGGCACCCCACTTTATACAAGACATAGACAAACTGGAGTAAATTCAGAGAATAGTTACCAAGATGGTGAGCGGTCTGCAAATCATGTCCTATGAGGAACGATTAAAGGATCTGGGAATGTTTAGCTTGCAAAAAAGAAGGCTGAGAGGAGACTTAAAAGCGGTCTACAAATATCTGAAGGGCTGTCACACTGCAGAGGGATCAGCCCTATTCTCATCTGTACAAGGAAAGACTAGAAGCAATGGGATGAAACTGAAAGGGAGGAGACACAGATTACATATTAGACAGTGAGGGGGATCAATGAGTGGAACAGGTTGCCACGGGAGGTGGGGAGTTCTCCTTCAATGGAAGTGTTCAAACAAAGGCCGGACAGATATCTGTCCGGGATGATTTAGTGATCCTGCACTGAGCAGGGGGTCGGACCCGATGACCCCGGAGGACCCTTCCAACTCTACCATTCTATGATTGACTGAAGGAGTAAGGGGAGTTTGAACAGTAGTCATCCCATGTAAATGCATGCAGAGACTGAACAACTGAGCGAGAGTTGTTCAGTCGTTCAGTCTCTGCATTCAGGGATCCATTCAGTGTAAACAGCAGTCATTCAGTTCTGAATGTTTGCTTACAGTGAATGGAGGCGGGTGAGGGAGAACAGTCTCTGCTGGCTGCACTCCTGTTTACTAGCACAGCGAGCATCACTGGGACGTGCTTCCGGGCATCGTTTGCATCCCAGCTCATCCTGTGTAGATGGAGCCTCAGGTATGTAGAAATGATGTAGCTGAACTTGTAACGACCCGAATAACTAATGGAACTTAATATTTTAACCTTACAGTAAAAAAGCCGTGAAATACATTGAAGTCTCATTGCTGCATGCGGCGTGACCCACTGCAGAGACTGTACCAACCTGGAAGCAGGTGTATACCTTGTGTATGTGTGAAGGGTATACAGTATGTGGGTGTCTGCAGCTAGCAGTACTTTGTACAGTATAATGAGGTATCTATATGTGTTACAGGCAATGTGTGACAGTTATTCTGTAACAAGCCTAGATGATGGAACCTGCTGGCAATATATAACATAAATGAATCTTGATACATTTGTGAAGTATTCCAGCAGCGGCATGATGTAAAACTAAGGCTTTGTATAGAGCGCGCAGTAATTAGCATCATTATTTGTTAATCTCTACACATATTCACGGTAGTCTGTAGATTACCAAGTCTGATAAGGGGTCATTCACACAGTCTGACATTCGGGACACATTTCATCAGTGTATGCCATAGACAGTACACCGCGCTATAATAATACATAGCCTATGATGCTATACACACAGCCGACGGTCCATGTGAAAAAGATTGCTGCATGTCCCATCCTTGCCTGTTTTTCAATGGGTGGCCTTCGTGAAAATCAAGCAGCACACGGACGGATGCCAATATGAGTTGCACCTGAGCCTCTTGGGCACAACTCAACCATGGCCACCTGAATATGGCCGGGGGGAAGTATGAAAGGATGAAATATCAGCTCCCGGCATCGTGGGACACTAATGGTTGGCATGGAATTGTTCTAGACATGATACAGAATTGTTTGTTGTTAAACTATTTTATTAGGGTGAACCCCATTATTTTATACTTTGCCCCAACTAAACCTAACTCTATTGTCAACCATGATAATGTGTGCGGCAGCTGAGACTAGTGAGGGAAAAGAGCGGTGGCGTGACTCATCACAGAACACACCCCAAGCCCCCTCTTCCTGGTCCCAGATTGGTGCTGGAACGTCTTGAAGGAGCATTAATATTGTAGAGAGGTTTTCATGATCTCTTCTCCGGTCAGAAGACTTTCCATCTACTAAGTAGAACAATTTCCCCTTCAGCTTTTTGACAGCTAGGACTTAATCTCTTTAGTATTGGTTGGTACAGGAAACTGTGGAGGACTTAGAGAACCGATTCAGGATAAAAGGCTTTAGAAGGGACAGATGGAACGAACTGCGGATTCTGCAAGATTCTGGTAACGGACGTTTAGACCTGACTGGAGGTATTTGCTTTATAATTCAGAATGACACCAGGAATCAGGATGCAATGTGAATGAAGAAGGACAAAGTCAAATATAGATGAAGGAGAACCAAACTCTGTCCTCTGGAGAAAAACGGGGAGCAGGTTTATGCCTTTTGTGGACTACCTTCTGCATACGGGATATGGCATTTGCAAGAAAAAATGTCACCTTCTTTCAGATGTTGAGAAACACCCAAAGGGAGATATTTGCAGCAGGGACTGCGGATAGCAAAAAGGACATCAGCAGTGGTGCCCAATGATGTCCATAGACAATATAGAATAGAGTTAGGACAGTGGATTCATTGACATGACTGTTCTGGCAAACCCAGGGCAGGAGAGATACCCAGGTATCTTGTTGTGTGGGTACGAAAAACTCACTCATTTATCGGATACCAAGGAAGCCAGCCATTTTGGAACAATGTCCCCAGGACAGGATTCATAACCATTGTTTAGGGGAACGAAGAAGGGATGTCCAGAAAGTGAAGAGCACTTGTAGAGAGTATCTTCTTAGGTTTGATGAGCTACTCAGGCTCTTGACAGGTATCAGATACATCAACAAACTGGAACAAAGCATTCGTTTTAATGTTCTTGGCGTCAGACCAGAAGTGAAGCAGAAAGGTAAGTCTTGCAAAATACAGAAACCAGTGGTCTTGCAAAGGGTTAAGGCGCTGAGCAGACTGAAGATATATAATACTGAATGGACAGGAGGAGCTTCCAGTAAGTGTTGCAACTCCTGTGGAGCCAATTTGATGGGTAAAAGTTCATGATCCACACTGGAATAATTTCCTTCAGCAGAGGAGAATACTTTAGTAAAGTGCAAGTGACATTTTCCTTTGGAGGACGTTAGTAACAGGACCGCTCCTACCCCAACAGAATAAGCAGGGGCGTAACTATAGAGGATGCAGGGATGCGGTTGCACCCGGGCCCAGGAGCCTTAGGGGGCCTATAAGGCCTCTCTTCTCCATATAGGGAACCCAGTAATATGAATAAAGCATTATAGTTGGGGGCCCTGTTACAAGTTTTGCATCGGGGCCCGGGAGCTTCAAGTTACGCCTCTGAGAATAAGCGTCAATTTTTTGATAAACACACTTGATAGGATCTGGCCAAAGAAGAGTGATTGCAGAAGAAAATACATGCTCAGGGTATTGAAGGATTCTTCATTCTCCTGGGACCAAATCTTAGGATTAGCCCCTTAACAGGTCAAGGCTGAGAAAGGTGCAATGAGGAGAGAAATGTCCTAAAATGTGACAGTAAAAATTAGCAAAACCCAGAAAAGTTTGGACAGCTGTAAGACTTTGCGGCTTTGGCCAATTTAGGACATCAAATAGATTCTCTGGGTCTATGCAGAAATTGTACTAACATTACAATAGTCAGGTATGTAAATTGATTATGAAGTGGAGTTACTTCAGGTGAATACATTGGAAAGCCCACACCTATATAAGTTGTGAGGTGTCATCTTGTGGGTGAGGCTGAACACTGACCAGTGTGCTAAGGCAAGGTGATATAGATTATCAATTCAAACAAGGCTAGTGGGTGATAGTGGGTGCCAAACAGATAGGATATTCCATTCCCGAAGTTGTGTGGGTATTTAACATTCCTCAATTCACACTGACATGTATGTTCAGGAAATGCATCATAGAAGGCATTACCACCCACAGTGGACAGTGCAATGCCCACCGACGGGGGTTAATGATCGTGACTGGCAGATCCTGGCTAGAAACAAGCGACTCTGGCAGAAATCACATGCACATTCATTGCTGGAAGCTCTACACCAATATCTTACAGGTCAGTGCTGCGTTTTTAGTTTCTATGGGATATAGGAGCAGAAGACCTATCAGAGTGCCTCTATTAACAGCATAACATCGGACACAATGCCTTACTTGGATTCATGGAGCCTAGAGGACTGGCAACATGTGGCATGATCTAATGAGTCCTAGTTCCAATTGTTTCGGGCTAGGGTTTGTGTGTGGCACAGACTCCATGAAGCCATGGACCCTAGTCGTCAACAAAGCACTGTGCAGGCCAGTGGTGATTCCATACTAGTGTTGGGTGTGTTCTAATGGCATCGCTTGGATGCACTGGTCCGCCGAAATTCATCATTGACCAAGGCCTGCTATATTTCACTACTAGGTGACCATATGCAGCCCTTCATGGACTTCATGTTTCACCTACAATGATGGGATATTCTAGCAGGATAATGAAACATGTGATCGGGTCCAAATTGTCCAGAATTGGTGGGAGAAGCATTCTTGAGAGGACCTATGAATGGTTTGGCCTGCACATTCACCAGATATGAGCCCAATTTAGTATTTATGGGATGTGGTAGAGAGTTCCATTTGCACCAAAGATCCTCCACTTACAAATACCATGGAATGTGGGTGGTGATCTAGGCAGCAATACTCAGTACCCCTCGAGCTGTCTTCTGTCCACTGGTGGTATTGATGTTATGTCAAGTTTCTGCACTTCACCAGGCTAGAGGAATCCTACACAATATTAGTTCATACACCATGACTTTTTACATGGAAGGGAAGACTGGAATGCTCAAAGAATGGAAGACTGGAATGCTGAAAAACACATATTTTGAGCTTAGCGTAGAGACCATTGCCACGTAGATGCTGCAAGACCTCTTTGACGTGTTTGTGATGGGAAGCCAAATTCGAAGGAAAGAATGTAAATGTTGTCCAGATATACAACTAGAGAGGAATACAACAGGTCACAGGATATATTGCTGGTGCATTACATAACCCAAATGCTAGTGGTGTCTACAGCGGCTACTAAATACACTATTCCATTCATCCCTTTATAGATTCAAATGTGATTGTAAGCCCCATGTAAGTCCAGCTGTGTGCAGCTTCCAGCTCCCTGAATTCGGTCACAGAGTTCTGTCAAAGAATTAATGATAGAAGATACTTATTTTTTACAATAATGGTGTTCAACTGATATACAGGAGCTTAGAGATCCATCCTTCTTCTTGACGAAGAAAGATCCTGCTCAAGCAGGTGGAGAGAATTTATGAAAAACTCTGCATTCCAGATTACTCTTCGTACTGTATGTGGACACGACGTGAGTCCCCAGAGAGGAGTCTGCATGACCAGAGGCATTGTGACAAACTGGATGATGTCAAACATGGGGATCTCCCGTTACTCCTAGGTAGCAGGGTCTTTCAGGCTTAACTGGACAGACGCAGGTAGCGCCCTTGTTTGGCACAGTACAAATCTGTGTCAGAGGCTCATTTCAGAGTCTTCAGCACTGACCTGGCATGAAATCCAGGATGAAATAGTGCCGGAAGGAATCCTTTATAGTAATTGGGGTCCATATGGTGCTCTTCAAGTCTGTATTTTTGTTGTTCAGCCACCACTGACTGTCTGATCAATACTCTAGTCACTGCAGAGTGATGATTAGCGGTAGGATAACTCCCGGCAGCTATTTATGATCGTTCATGTCATACTGGCAGGTGTTACTTCATATGATGCAAACTCATACAGCAGGCCGTAACTCCAAACTACAATTTATCCAAACGGAGGATGCATTTGCAGGAGTAGAGCAGTCAAGAGCTATATAAGCAAACAAAGTGAGTGCAGGAGCATGCGGGTGTGTTGTGTCCGAAGTGTGTTGTGACCTGAAGTGTGTGGTGTCTTAAGTGTGGGACTTGAGATAAAGTGACTCAGGAATTCAGGGGGCTTTAGAAGCCAGTCACTCATGTATCCATTGTTTATTTTTCACCTACATAAATTACTTTGATTTAGTCTATTTGTACTAGAATGCGGCAACCCTGGCTCACGCCTCAAACGCGCTTCATCCGGCGGTGCTCTAGAAGTGCTGAACGGCTGTGGAGGAAGTCGCAAACGGCACCAGACTTTCTCCACTACAAATTCATGCTCAGAACCTACTCAGAAGTCTACTTTACCTCTCGTCTCCTCACTATCTCACAACCCTAAACAGCTCTTTGATTTTCACTCCCTTCTCAGCCCTAAACCGCAGCCCCCGGTGACGGATCTCAGTGCCGAAGAGCTCGCTGCTTACTTCAGAAAGAAAATTGATGACATCCATCAGGAAATAATTTCCCAATCCCAGACTAGCCCTGACCCTAGTCTTGTCAGTACTGCATATAGCTCCTGCTCACTGTCTGTACTCAGACCAGCGACAGAGGAAGAAGTCTCCAGATTGCTTTCCTCTGCTTGCCCCACCACCTGTGCTACCGACCCCCTCCCCTCACACCTCCTCCGGTCCCTCTCCCCAGTGGTCATCTCCCATCTCACCACTATATTCAACCTCTCTCTGACCTCTGGCATCTTTCCCTCTTCTTTCAAACACGCCATCATATCCCCACTGCTAAAGAAGCCGACTCTGGACGCGACTGATGCTGCCAACTACCGACCCATCTCTAACCCCCCTTCATCTCCAAAATACTAGAATGCCTGGTTTACTCCCGCCTTGTAAGCTATCTATCAGAGAACTCTCTCCTCGACCCCCTACAGCAGACCTGGGCAAAGCACGGCCCGCGGGCCACATCCGGCCCGCTGAATAGCTCGGACCGGCCCGCAAAGAGTGTCCTGGTGACTCACCAATGAGTCCGGTGTCAGCAACGGGAAGCAGCGAAACTATGCACTCCGAAGCCTTGTCCATTGTGTTCACTTCTGTGCTGTGCTAATAGTTATTCAGGCCTTACTTATTCAAGCACCTCTACCAATGACGTAGGCTTGAATAACTTTATTAAACAGCACATAAGTTAACAAAATGGACAAGGCTTCGGAGTTTGTAGTTTCACTGCTTCCCGATGCTGAGTAAGCGATGCCACTGTAACTTCTGAGTGCCAGGATGCTCGTTGCGGACCTTGGGGAGTGCCAGGACAATCGTTCCACGCTCGTCATTGGTAAGTGTCAGGACTTTTCCCTTTGCATTGTAATTAGAATAGTAATACTAATAATATTCACTTTTTAATCTCTCTTCTTGGGGCAGCTCTCTGTGCCCTCTCCTAGGAGCATACTACTGTGTATTAAAAACATCTATTTTCCGAGGTTAGCTGTTAACCCTTAAATATGGCGGCTAACATTAAAAAAAGAAAAATTGATGCAGAATGCCGAGTTTTTAACAAAGAATGGACTTCTAAATATCTATTTACTGAAACCAAAGGTAAAGCTGTGTGTTTAGTTTGTGGAGAGCAGATAGCTGTATTTAAAGATTACAATTTGCATCGCCATTATGAGACTAAACACGGAGAGAAATACAAGAACTTGACGGAGGCAGAGCGGGCACGGGTATCTGAAGATTTGCTAGATATTACAGCGCCATTCATTTTCAATGGCGGCCGTATTCTGGCCGCAAATCGGGCGGCTGGAATACGGCCCCATTAAGGCAATGTTCATGGAGCCTTCGTATGTTGGTCTGGCCCTCTAAAACCATTCCAATTTCTCATGTGGCCCCATGGGAAAATTAATTGCCCACCCCTGCCCTACAGTCTGGCTTCTGACCCCAACACTCAACAGAAACTGCCCTTACAAAGGTATCAAATGACCTACTGACAGCCAAATCGAGGGGCAATTACTCCCTACTGATCCTCCTCAACCTCTCCACAGCATTCGACACTGTTGACCACAAACTTCCCCTCAGTATGCTTCACTCCATCAGCCTAAAGGACACTGCTCTCTCCTGGTTTTCCTCCTACCTCTCTGACTACTCATTCAGCATCTCCTTTGCTGGCTCTATCTCCCCTTCTCTTCCCCTTGCTGTTTGGGTCCCCCCAGGGCTCGGTCCTCGGCCCCCTCCTTTTCTCCATCTACACAGCCCCTATTGGACAAACCATGAGGAGATTTGGCCTCCAATACCACCTCTACGCTGACGATACCCACCGATACACCTCTTCCCATGACATATCTGCACCTTTCCTCCAAAACAACACCGACTGTCTGTCTGCTGTCTCTAATACTATGTCCTCTTTCTACCTAAAACTAAACCTCTCTAAAACTGACCTGCTGGTATTTCCGCCCTCCACTAACCGACCTCCTCCTGACATCTCCATCTCAGTGTGTGGTGCCACAAAGCTCAGGGAAAAGGACCTGAAAATAGCATTTTTTGAAATACTACATGCCACATCAGAAAGGCAGCAGGAGATTAGGGATGTAGTGATTCAGGCACTAAGATAGAACCTGAGGTATAGCAGCCACAGGTCTGGAGAGTAGTGAGATAGAAGGCCAGGAGTCAGCAATGGGTAATCATGGTATGTAGTACAAGGGATGAGGTGGGTAACATAGTCAGGAGAGAAAGCCAGGAGTCAGCAACGGGTAATCTTGTAGCAATAGCAGGCAGAAGGGGATCTGGATCAAATGCTGTGGAGCAGAATAATCTCGCACTGAGGGAGGGGTAGGGCCAGGCTTTTATAGGAAGTAGAATCAAGACAGGTCAGAACCAGGTGGCGGGAACAAGGTTAACAGGAACATAGAAACAAGACTTAGATTTGCAGGGGAATTTGTCCAAAGGCTTGGATGGCTCAACAGGGAGAAACACCGGTCTGGGAACCTCCCTTCGAGTCCTGACAAGGGAAGTAAACAAGTGGCTCAAGAACTGGTGTAGAACGGGTTTTGGTTTCCTGGAGAAACGGGCCTACTTTGCTGTGGGCTACAGGCTTTACTGTAGGAATGTGCTGAATCTCAATGGGGAGGGTGCAATTTTGCTGGTGGAGAAGATGGCTAGAAGGTTGGAGGAGTGTTTAAACTATCAACCAGCAAGATAATGTAGGTAGTGATCTGGGGCTAAACCATCAAAATAAGGGTGGAACGGTGGGAGGGGTTATTACAGACAGAACTGGCATAATCATTAATAGGAGCACACTAAGAAATTAAAAATAATTAGAAAGTTCTAAACTGCATGGTGACTAAAGCTAGACGTCTGACCAAAAGAAAGTTGAGGAACTGTAAGTAATAATGTCTGACGAAACTATGACACAGTGGGAATAACTGAGACCTGGTTGGATGAAATCTGTGATTGGGTGGAGGAACTGACAGGGTTACAGTCTGTTCAGAAGAGATTCTAAAAACTGGGAAGGGGGAGGGGCTTGTCTTTAGGCAAAGTCATGTTTAAAGCCCACACTATGAGAAGATATAAGTGAGGGAGATAAACAAGGGAAGTCTCTATGGGTAGAAATACATGGATGGAAACACAATAATACAATCCTCATAGGAGTTCTCTATAGACACCAAATATAACAGAAGCCACAGAAAATGTATTACTAAGACACAGATGAAGCGGCAGGATCACGATGTAACTCTTATGGAGGTGGTCAGCTATCCATATATAAACTGGGAAACTGAAACCCGTGTATCTCATAAAGAAAAGATAATGATCTTTCCCAACCTGTGAAGGAACCAACTAGAGGGGCGGCCATTTTGGACTTTATATTAACCAACAGACAGGACAAAATAATACAAGTACAGGACATTATTCTGACAGGGCAACTACAAAATAGTGACCATAACATATTTACCCTTGTTTTCAATATGGTGTTTAAAACCATATTAAATATTCAACAGCAATAAAAGGTTAGGAATAGGAAAAAAACGATGTGGCTCCATTAAGATGTAAAGGGGCAATAAACAGCAAAAAGTGTAAACTACTAAAACAAGAAGGCAGCGAAGAGGAACTAAAAAGCTGTGAAGGAAAAAATAAATTGTGTAAAGTGCAAAAGCAGTAAAAGTAGAGACTCAGTGCCAACGAAAGGAACACAAACCTAAACTGTTCAACTATATAAATAGTAAAAAGAGTAATACTCAAAGTGCTGGCCCTTAAAAAGGCAATGAGGAAAGAATTGTAGAGGGTGATGAGAAGAAAGCAAATATATTTACTCTTTCTCCAGTGCATTCACAGAGAAAAATGAAATGTCAGGTGTAATGCAAAGTGATAAAGTAAATTCTCCATTAACCCCTTACGTCCTGGAGTGTCGGGGTATGTATGAAGAGAGGTCGTGGGGCGACCTCTCTTCATACAGCGCGGGCGTCAGCTGTTTATTAGAGTTCTGACAGCGGCATTTAAATCCCCTGTACGCCCCCCCGCGGTGAGATCGGGGGAGCCGTGCAGGTGTCATGGCAGCCAGGGGCCTTCTGAAAGGGGGATGGCTTGATAGGCTGCCTGTCAAATTGCAGTATGACGTAATGCTGTAGCATTACGTCATACTGCAGGAGCGATCAAAGTATCACATATTGTAGTCCCCCAGCGGGACTTGAATGTAAAGTACAAAAAAGATCAATAAAGTTTTTTTAGTTGTAAAAAAAAAAAAAGTTATAAAAGTTTATATCACCCCCTTTTGCCATATCTGTAATTAAAAAATCTAAATAATAAAATAAAAATACATATTTGGTATCGCCGCGTCCGTAAAAGTCGGACCCATCAAAGTAGCACATTATTTACCCCGCATGGTGAACTTTATCTGGAAAAAAATAAAGAATGCCAGAAATGCACTTTTTCAGTCACCCTGTCTCCCAGAAAAAACGCAATAAAAAGCAATCAAAAAGTTGTACGTATTCCGAATTGGTACTAATGGAAACTACAGGACATCCCGCAAAAAATGAGCCATTGTTGAACTACATCGACGGAAAAATAAAGAAGTTATCGTGCGCACAAGATTACTGCAGAAAATAGTTGAAAAAAATTTAATGTCTTTGAAAAAAAAGTGGTAAAAAAACCTCTAGAAGTTTGGTATCGTAGTTATCGTACCGACCCATAGAATGAAGTTATCATGTCGTTTTTGTTGCAGTTTGTGCGCCGTAGAAAGAAGACGCACTGAAAGATGGAGGAATGTTGTTTTTTTTTTCATTTTACTTCACTTAGAATTTTTAAAAAGTTTTTCATTACATTATATGGTACATTAAATAGCACCATTGTAAAATACAAGTCGTCCCCCAAAACAAGCCCTCAATATAAAAAGAAAATGAAGAGGAAAACCGAAAATGAAAAAAAAAAGGGTCTGCGTCCTTAAAGGATTAGCCGAGTCAGCAAGTCACAGATCTCATGCACTATCAGGGGGAAGGAAGCCTTTGTGAAGATGAGAGCGTGAAATAGTGCAATATCTGCAAGAAGTATAACAACAATTGATATTTCATGGAAACTGAAGAGAGCTCTCTGAAATGTGAAGGATATGTGAGAGATTGACGGCACAGGTGAATACCATCTGATAATGGCTCCATAAGGAACGCTTCTGCCTGACGAATGAACGAGCGGCTGTACAAATGTCACTGATCAGCAGAGCAAAAATAGGCTGGAACTCCCTGTAATGCCGCATGCTCTCATCGAAGAAAGACAAAAGTGCTAGAGAGCTCCTGCCTTCATTGGCCAAGCAGAACCATTATTATATATGGGAGCTCTCGGGACTATTTAATGCCCCTTCATCGGGCTTCTCAGATTAAAGCGGAGGAAACAAATGTATAAACAGATCGGAGACATCATGTGATTCATTTACATGTAAAGCAGGCAGGATGACAAATGGGAGGAACAACAGTCAGAGCAGTCCTCTGACCAACGGCAGAATCGCCTCATTGGGGTTGGCTACTAGAGGAAAACCGTCCAAAATTAGCCACAACAAACTAAAGACCACTTTATCAATAAGAGAAAGAAACTGAACAGACAGAGTGTGAAAGGGGCTCAAAAGGACCAGAAGAACATAATTCACCCCACATCGTCCTCTGTGGGGAACCTCGCACACTAGGAGCCAAGCACAAAGGAGATGAAGGTCCAGAGGACTAACATTCTGACCCCAGAACTGCCTGACTGCTCAGTTCTGCAACGATGTGGAGGAACTCATCCGCACAATACAACTGAAAGAGTATTGTACAACAAATATGACACCACGAGCCCATATGGAAGAGGACTGCAGCAACATGAACACATCAGAGGACCTCAAGGAAGCAGAGAGACAACTCTATGCAAAACAAATACTGTGCCCCACTAAAGGAAGACCCCCAAGAAACTCAAACACATCATCAATTATGATGATCGAAGATCATTCTCCCTACTAGACCTTACACTGGGCAATCCAAAACTCGTCACTTCTACATGTAACCCAATAAAGAAGGCAACCCAGGAGGCCAATCATTTCTGGCATTGGAACCTTAACTAGGTGGATGATATCCTACAACCCTTAGTGAAGGGCACAGCCAGCTACATCCAGGACCCTACAGATATCCCCTGTAAGCTGTCCACCCTGGGCCCACTCCTGGATGCTCTCCTCTGAAGCCGTGCTAAGTCACCCTCTGCAATACACTGACGGTGAGGATTATTGTTGCTGTTCCTCCCCTCGTTCCCTCTGGTGGACAAGACCTTTCACACATTTGACTTCCTGTATTGGGCCCTTTTGCTTTTTATCTGATACTATGATATCTATCATGGGGTGTTAATTGTTAGGACTTTGAAGGGGTGACGGTGGTCCTTAGAGATTCGCCCCACAGTGGCATGAATATATTGATAGTTTGTCTGTAATCTCAGGACTGCCATGTATGTGGGATGCAGTGGAGGATACATAGGGACGTGTCTTTACTTCTCTCTTTAGGTGTGTGTGACATCCCTTGTCTAAGTGATATTAGGAACAGGGCATGAGCTAGTAATCTCCTATGCTGTTAGCTATGAAACACATCTAAGTCTCCTTATTGTTAGCCCTTCGGGCCTGAAGTCTGTGCTGTGCAATGTTCTGCTGAGCAAGCAGTGGTATTATTGCAGGATCGGTCTATTCCCGGCATTGGTAAGCAGCAGAAGCCAGTGCTGACTGCACCTTCTATGTGTCAGTTTAACATCTCCTCCAATGTGACTAGACACAGAGCTCAGGGATTGGCAGGTTAGACTATTTGGCCACTCCCTTCTGACATATAAAGGTTGTCTATTCACGGGTCCCAGTATGTTTTCCCTGCGGCTGCTGCGTTAAGTGATGTAACATGTTGGGGGGCTCTTTGTGTTTTACTCCTGCTTTTCCACAGGCTTGGCCTTTACAATTACTGGCTTGGTCTCCGACTGCAGTGGTGACGACACGGCTTTACAGGAACGCTTATATAAACTACTTAGACAGTGAATGCGCCTAAATGGCCAGACAGGATGGCTGCTTTCTAGGCCGGTCATGTGGACCCTCATTCAGATTTTTTTCTGTTGCATGGTTTTTATTTAAACCTAATGCAGGTTATATTTTAGGGATTACAATCTAGTAGTGCTAAACCTGAGGGGGTAAAGAAAGGGGCGGCAGGTGAGCAGCTCCGGCACCAGAATATGGGCGAATACCATAGGCAAAATGTTACCAAAAGGGACTAAAGATATTAAAACCATCTAAAACACACAAAAAGACTGGTGACCACTGCAGCCGGGAAAGAACAGACTCAATCTAGTACATGAATGGTGGCGGCACAGATAATGGGAGCATGTATGTAACAAGGCAACATAGTAAAGAGCCGCGCAGTTATATGAATAAGGGGCGCCACCAGAATGAAACAAGGGTCTCCATAAAGAGGAGGCTGAAGGCTACATGTGGGTGGGGGGTGACTTCTGTGTGGTCTTTCCCAGTTACAGTGGTCACCAGTCTTTTTGTGTGTTTTAAATGGTTTTAGTACCGTTAGTCCCTTTTGGTATTCGTTTCCATAACATTTTGCATCTCCAGAGCGCGGCTGTTACTTGCTTGCTATCTTTTTGTTTCCCGTTGAGTCTCTGCAGGTCCTACACTTTGTGCGCCTCCTCACCAGCTTTCCTTGTTGTGTAGTGCCCACTAGTTTTTGGCTGTTCCTTTCTGGGTATTTACGAGTTGCTTGCATACGCTCAGCGCTGGATGTTGTCCTATGGGTCTCACCATTTGTGTTGTCCTCTAAATAGGGAGTAAAATGTCACCGCAACATGTTAACCTTTTCATGGCCAAACTAGAGGGAGAATTCTTGTCTACTTGTGTGGTTAAACCTCTCACATACTTCCAGTACATCGAAGATCTACTAATAATCTAGACTGGCTCTGAAGAAGAGCTTTAGAGCTTCCACAACAAGTTCCATCCAAGCACCAGGCTCACTCACAGTCTCAGATACACTTCCATGTACATAAAATACCACACAAACCTAGAGACCGCCCAGCATATCCAAGGTGGAACATCCATGACACAAAGCTGTCCATCATATAGAGTCAAGCTCTGCTATTCGTTGGCTCCCACAGTGAATATAGAAACACCGGCTGACCCTGACGAATACAAGAGGGAAACCCTCCACTGGTTATAGAGGAGCAGATCCAGCGAGCCACAAGGATTCCACCGAACAGCTTCATGGATGACAACAGCTGGGCGCACCTAGTGGTCACACACAACCCTCAGATGAACATCCTGAGGAAAATCACTGCTGATCTCCAAACCCCACAAAGACAACAGACTCAAGAAAATATTCCCAGATTTACTGCTCCTCTCATATAACAGTCCCCAAACCTAAGGAAGCCCCTAGTCAGATGTGCCCTCATCACCAGAGACTTGTACCTACATCCTACCCACGGACACCGTCCACACACTCAACACACAACGGGGCTATAGAATCCCTGGTGCTTCCTCCAGTACATCCTCCAATCTGGTGCACACGATACGGCGCACAAGGTGCCATGATGAGATTTGTATGGGGAGGCTCAACAGACCAGGAAGAATGTACGCA
Organism: Eleutherodactylus coqui; assembly: GCF_035609145.1. NCBI lineage: Eukaryota > Metazoa > Chordata > Amphibia > Anura > Eleutherodactylidae > Eleutherodactylus > Eleutherodactylus coqui. The sequence goes on from NC_089843.1 coordinate 224,553,584, forward strand.
GACACATAGTAACAGAGACGCTGGATACCCGTGGAGAACCGGATCACAGTTCAATGGATCTAAAAGCTTTGGAACTTAAAGGACTTTTTAAAAATGACAGTTTCTGAAAAATATGGAAATATAAAGAACTTTCCAAACAGATGGCCCCAATAATGCCGCGGGCTAAATGTCTCCATATGTGAACACTGCACACCCCTAGCTGGTGACCTCCTCAATCACCACCCCTCCCCCTCTCATCACAAGCCTTCAGCTGCTTTTAGATGGAATGATTATCATTCAAAAAATCATTCAAAAGGACAAAGTGAATGAATCATTCAGTTTGAATGTGAGCCAACGACCAAACGATGAATAACAATCCTGCACTTCGCATTCGTTTTAGCAGGAGTAAAAATCATTGTCGGCTCATTCACTTATCATTCCTTCTAAACAGCGGTAACAGGAATGTGAAACAGTGAATGAGAAGTGAAAGATTCACAACGATGATCTGCCCGTGTAGACAGGCGGCATGAACATGGATGAGCGCGGATGACACCACCAGCTCCTTCACTCGTGCAAATGAGAATCGTGCAGTTCACCTTCCATCTAAAAGGAGCCCCAGTTGTAGAACTCTAGAACTTACTATGATGTGAATGAGGGCTCTCCCTCCCATCCTGCCCGTTTTACATGGAATTAATCACAGTATGTCTCTGATCTGTGGTGTGTAAATAGGTTTCCTCAGTTGTAATCCAACCAGACTGATGAAGGGGAATTAGGCAGCCTCGAAAGCTCGCCTATATAGAATTATCTTTCTAGTTAGCCAATGAAGGTATCACCTCTATAGTATTTTGTCTCGTCTACATGAGTATTTAGCGTTACTGAAGAGCACCAAGCAGGTATCTGAAGGTGCTGGTGACTCTCGAGTATCACAAACCTCTTGATGTAAGTTGCTCAAGAAGTTGGCAGTTACACACAGAGCTGTTGTTTGGCCACTACTAGCAAGGCTCACAAAGAGAAGAGCTTGCAGTCGGTTCAGAAGAACATGAAGACTCATTTTCAAACATTCACAAATGAATGTCATGCTGGACTGGATGGTCCTGATGGATGGAGCTATGAATAGCTGGTGAATGGCCACCATGTTCTTACAAGACCGAGCTATCAACGAGGAGGCTGGGCTTCAGTGAAGAAAACTATCATGGAGGGAGTCACACCTTAAGCTAATACTTAGGGCCATTTATGGTTTTGACATCCCCCCCCACCCTAATGCCCCGGACCACTTGCTTGCATGCCCTAAATGTTCTCAACCGCGCACTGGCCTATTAGATGGTATGTGGCCCTGCCCTAAAATCCAAAAATACTTTATAGATATTAAAACCCCTCATACTTAGAACATGGAAACATTTCTTACCGCTGTCCCCATAAACATACTTAATCCACTCTTCGCACCCACAATAAAAATGACAATATATTGTTTGTGAGTCAACACTGTTTATTGCAATATTGGCTACAACCACAAGTCCCAACAACATCTGACATTACACACATATGATTTAATATGGGATAACAAGTGGATAAGCCGTTGTCGGAGCCTTGAAACAACGAGAGTCAGGTGTCTTATTTGGAGGGATTCTTGTGGGAGGGGGAAATGGTTTAAAAGGGTAACTGATTTGGAGGTATTTGAGAACGTCTGATTGGGGAATATTAAACCTACTAGCCAACCCCGAGGAGGACAGAAAACCTTCATCCTTGAACAATTGGCCAATATGGGTCAAATCCAACCTTTTCCAATCAGAAAGAAGTGAATTCTCAATGGCCTCCTCCAACAAAGTCCAACAGATCATCCCGGGCCTTTACAGCAAACCCCAGAAGATAAGCCATGCCGCGCGGTTTATGTTGGTGGGACAATCCGTCATATACAAGAATGCTGAGAATAGAACTGCTAACTGTCTCCTTCTCTCCTGGCTTAGCCAAGTGGGAAGGGCTTCACGTTCTTTACATTGTCCTTCAACTTCCAAATGATGTCTGTGGTTTCCTTAATGAAACAACTTTATATAAGACATGTAAAAGGAATACAGTAAGAAGAGCCGACTTACCTCGAGACGAGGATCTTTCAATATTGGCATCAATGTGATTGGAGGGAACATTGTAAGAAATGTGACCTGAACAAAGAGAAGAGTTGTCATCAATCAGAGCATGTGGGCGAATGTACAGCGCACAACAGATACTTTATGCAACATTTCACAATTAAATGGAACATATCCATCAGCCGAAGCGGAGCGCGAGAATAACGATGTGAAAACATCCGTGTGATAGAAGTTACCACTAATCAGAACAAACGTAGGGTGCTTTAGAAGGAACGACTAGCATTTAAATGGGCAAGACTGCTGATTGCTGGGTCTAAACGCGGGCCAACGGCTGAACCACTTCTTATTGATGTTAAGGGGATTGTCCAGGCTCTCTCCCAAACACAGCGCCACCCTTGCCTGTAGGTTGTGGCTGGTATTGTACTTTAGCTCCCATTCGCTTCAATGCAGTTGAGCTACAATACCACCCACAACACTCTGGACAAGCGTGACGTTGAGTTTGAGAGAGGGCACCTATGTCTTTTTAACCCTGGACATCCCCCAAAACTTCATTTATTATTTCTCCACTCATGGACGAAGTTTCTCCAAAACACCTCTGTAATATTAGATTATCCTCCTCTGTGTTGATTAAAGTATGTTTACAAAGGGCAATTATCAGTAAAACAACAACATGGCAACAGAGCCAAGATTACTATATTAATACAGTACCAGAACTGAGCTTACTACATATATACAGTACCAGAACTGAGCTTACCGCTTGACAGAACCAAGGCTACAACATAGATACAATACCAAAACCAAGCTTACTACACAGATTTGATAACAGAACCAAACTTACTGCATAGACACATTATAAGAACTAAGCAGACTACATGTATATGGTACCAGAACCAAGCTTAATACATAATCAACAATGCTATTCTATCCAGCCAAAATGCAGGAAACAAAGGATACGAGATGAGAAAAGACCCAAACATGGGCCTCCTCTAAGGAAAAACATTAGCCATATAGCGTTTTCTTATGCTTTTTAAATATTTTTGGTTTTGGAGGAGAAGTGGAAATAGGGGGAGGATTAGGAGGAAACATGCGGCAAGCGGAAGGATAGCAGCAGTACCACCACCTCCACCTAGAGGGCAGAGTGTGCTCCTCACAGAAACATTAGAGCTATAGAGATCTCGCCCCCCCCCCCCCCCTTTCCTCTCCGCTCTCCCCCGCCGACACCCGAATCGTTTGAGACAAGCGGGCAGGTATACGCAAAAGGCAATACTCGCTTGAGTATTTGCCCTTAGCGTGTACGCTCGCTCATCTCTAGTCTCCTATCCTAATAGGTTTTTAGTTCTTCTTCGCTGCCTTCTTGTTTTAGTAGTTTAAACATTTTTCTTTGCTGTTTATTGAGCCTCATTTTTCTTCCATTCCTAAAGCCCCATTTACATGCAACAATTATGACTCAAAATTTGTACAAACAAAATCCATTGTTCAGCAGGAAAGTAGATAACACAGACCGCATGCTGTGTTCTGCATGGAGCAGCCAATTACATTGTATTCAACTGACAGCCCCTGGGAGAACAAAGGAGCAGATTGCAGAGCTCAGACCACCTGCTGTGTTCTGTAAGCAGCTCCTGGAGGTTCATTTACAGGAAAATGAAGGTAATAAAGTGTTAATGGACATTAGTGCCCTTTAGCACTTTATGCAAAATGATCGCTAAAACTGTCAATCTTTCAATCTTTTGAAAGATTGTCTTTGCGTGTGAATGAGCCTTAATGCTATTATTTCTGTAAGGTATGGACGGCTCACACTAAGTATTTAGGAGGTTTTTAAACATTTTCCATTTATTGTCTGTACTCTTATTTTTCAGGACATTAGCCCAGCCAATGAGGTTAACAGAAACTCTAAGCTGATCAAACTTTGCCTTCCTGAAGTTTAGAATTTTTGTGGCCTCCTGACCATACACTCATACCAACAAAAACCCTTCCCACCCTACCCATTCACCCCTACTTAGGACAGAATAAGTCCCATAAGGTTTATAACAATGAGGTGCAAGGCCTGCTACCAAGAGAATAGTGAAAAGAACAGGGAAAGAAAGGAAAACATAGAAATAGCCAGATGTGAGAGGCCACGAAAGCTACCATGTAAATGCAGGCAGCCGTGGCATGCAAGATACATCACCAGTGAGTACCATTCAAAGGTATCCACCTGAGGGTACACCGAGCTAATAACAAAGCAATAGCTGCGCCTCCACAAACATTTGTCGCTTCTTCTGAACTTCTGAAGTCCAGAAATATCCACACCTCCTGCCCTCCAACTTTCAAAGGATCCAGACTACGATTAAGCTCAGGATCTTATCTCTGTTAGTTCAACAATTTAGGGAGATGGATCCAGAAGGCTCTGGCTAGACTAGGGCGAGCATGTTCAACAATGGGATGAAAAAGAGTGCGGGCCATATATCTCTTTAAGAAGCAATTCCAAGACGTTGCAGGATTTTCCCCCCTATACCTCCTGGTAGTCCTCTAAGCCTAATATTACACCACAGAGGTAGTGGATGGAAGAGATTGATGGTTTGAAGTCGGATTTCGGCCTACTGTGTGCAGATGTTCAAACTCTGTGGGAACGAACTGCTGAATTAGAGACCTGGGTTTCTTATTTGGAGGATACCACTACCCCACTTACAGCTCGAATACAGACTCTAGACTTCAACTGTACCATAAATGACACCTCTGATAGTCGGGCTTAGCCTCAGGAGGTGCAGAGGGCGCAGCATACTCAGGGTGACTCTAATGACCCTGAGGGTCTTTGGATGAAATAAGCTGAGAGTCTGCCATGGTGAAAGGTTGTGCAAACTACTGCAGCTTTTGGTAAGCTGGGTCTTCTTAGTTGGAGCCATCAGAGAAATGCAACAGTAGAGAGACAGAGGGCAATAGACAGGACCATATATAGCATCAGAGAAAAAGGTTGGTAATTAACACATCACACCTCACTTAAATAACTGGAAAAATATTGGAGGGGTTTCTGAGAGACGCCATCCTAGAATACCTCAAGGAGAACAACGGAATAACTCCTCACCAGCATGGGTTCATGAGGGGTCGATCATGTCAGACAAATCTGATCAGCTTCTACGATGAAGTAAGTACTAGGCTGGACCTGGGAGAGTCTATTGATCTCGTATATCTGGACTTCTCTAAAGCCTTTGACACCGTGCCACATAATAGGCTGATATACAAAATGAGGCAGCTTGGACTGGGCGAAAACGTGTGTAATTGGGTAAAGAACTGGCTCAGAGATAGAAAGCAGAGGGTGGTAATAAATGGTTCATACTCCGATTGGGCCACCATCGCTAGCTGGGGGCCACAGGGTTCAGTATTGGGCCCCATTCTGTTCAATGTATTTACTAACGACCTGATAGAGGGGCTGCACAGCAAAATATCAGTATTTGTGGATGACACAAAATTATACAATATAATTAATACAACGGAGGACAATGTGCGGCTACAAACGGACCAAGATAAGCCGGGGGCTTGGGGGGGATGGGAAATGAAGGTCAATGTGGATAAATGTAAGCTTCTGCACATGGGCGGGAGAAACGGATGTCCCCAATATACACTAAATGGGGTACTGCTTGGGAAAAGACCTGGGGGTACTAGTGGGCTGTAGACTCAACTGAAGCAACCAATGCCAGTCAGCTACTGCAAAAGCCAATAAGGTCTTGGGGTGCATTAAAAGAGATACAGGGGTGAGGGACAAGAACATTATCTTCCCTCTATATAAGGCACTAGTCAGGCCCCACATGGAATACTGTGTACAGTTCTGGTCACCGGAGCTCAGGAAAGATGTTACAGTGCTGGAGGGGTTCAAGGAAGGGCAACCAAACTAATACATGGAATGAAGGGACTGGAATACCCAGAGAGGCACCAAAACTGGGATTATTTACCCTGGAAAAAAGACGGCTAAGGGGCGACCAAATAACCATGTATAAATACATGAGGGGACGATACAAGGATCTCTCCCATGATCTGTTTATACCCAGGACTGCGAGGGTAACAAGAGGGCATCCGCTACGTCTAGAGGAAAGCAGGTTTCATCACCAACACAGAAGGGGGTTCCTTACTGTAAGAGCAGTTAGACTGTGGAACTCTCTGCCTGAGGACGTGGTGATGGCAAAATCCGTAGAGGAGTTTAAGAGGGACTGGATGTCTTTCTCTAGTGGAAGGATATTACAGGATATAGACATTAGGTGACCAGCGGGGTTGGTGATCCGGGTTGTGGAGTCAGGTAGGAATGATCAAAGGTTGATCCAGAGATTATTCTGATTGCCATTATGGAGTCAGGAGGGAATTCCCCTAAATGGGCTAATTGGCTTCTGCCTCTTGGGGTTTTTTCCTTCCTCTGGATCAACTATGGGTTGAAACAGACTGAACTAGATGGATATTGTCTTCATTCAGCCTAACACACTATGTAACTATGTTAGTTAGAACAAGGCGGCGAAGTCCAGACGAGAGCTCAGCTGGCCAGTGGATTACACACCTGGGACTACGGATCTTCTCCTGACTTAAATAAATTATGTAAAAAACAGCTAAAAGTAGCAAAGATGGAAGAAATAGACAATTCACCAGGTCCTAATGGCATAACCCCCGGGTTTTAGGGTGACTACCCACTAGCGTTTTTTTTTACTGCGAAATTCGCAGCATTTTTTTTTCTGCAGGGGTCTTTGGGCTATGGGACATGTAAAGCTAAAATCACGATATCTCGGTAAATCACGATTTTGCGCGATCACGATTTTAACATTACAAGTCCCATAGACCCCTGCAGAAAAAAAAACCGCTGCGAATTTCGCAGTGAAAAAAAACGCTAGTGGGTAGTCACCCTTAAAGGAATTAAGTAATGTGACACACAGACCCTTGCTTCTTCTATTTTAGGACTCTGTAGTGACGGGGTCTGTTGCACTGGATTGGCGCATAGCCAATGTGGTGCCAATATTCAAAAAGTGGTCAAAAAGTGCACCTGGAAACTACGGGCCGGTAAGTCTTACTTCTATTGTGGGTACAATGTGTGAAGGGTTTCTAAGAGATGCTATCCTGAAGGACCTCAAGGAAAACAGTTGTATAACTCCGTATTAGCATGTGTTCATGAATGATCCCTCATGTCAACCCAAGCTAATCAACTTCTACGAGGAGGTAATTTCTACCCAGGACTGTAACAAGGGGGCGCTCTAATAACTATATATAGATATATCAGGGATCAGTACAGAGATCTCTCCCATCATCTATTATCCCAGGACTGTAACAAGGGTGCTCTCTAATAACTATGTATAGATATGTCAGGGATCAGTGCTGAGATCTCTCCCATTATCTATTACACCCAGAACTGTAATAAGGTGGCGCTCTAATAACTATATATTGATATATCAGGGGTCAGTACAGAGATCTCCCCCATCATCTGTTATACCCAGGACTGTAACAAGGGGGTGCTCTAATAACTATGTATAATATATTAGGGTTCAGTACAGAGATCTCTCCCATCATCTATGATACCCAGGACTGTAACAAGGGGGCGCTGTAATAACTATGTATAGATGTATCAGGGGTTAGTACAGAGATCTCTCCCATCATCTATTATACCTAGGACTGTAACAAGGGGGCGCTCTACTCACTATGTATAATATATCAGGGGTCAGTACAGAGATTTCTCCCATCATCTATTATACTCAGGACTGTAACAAAGGGGCGCTCTAATAACTATGCATAATATATCAGGGGTCAGTACAGAGATCTCTCCCATCATCTATTATACCCAGGACTGTAACAAGGGGGTGGTCTAATAACTATGTACAATATATCAGGGGTCCGTACAGAGATCTCTCCCATCATCTATTATACCTTGAACTGAAACAAGGCAGCGCTCTAATAACTATGTATAGATATATCAGGGGTCAGTACAGAGATCTCTCCCATCATCTATTGTATAATAGAACTATAACTGTTGGGCACTCTAATAAGTATGTATAATATATTAGGAGTCAGTACAGAGATCTTTCCCATCATGTATTTATACCCAGGACTGTAACAAGGGGGCGCTCTAATAACTATGTATACTATATCAGGGGTTAGTACAGAGATCTCTCCCATCATCTATCATACCCAGGACTGTAACATCTGGCGCTCTAATAACTATGTATAATATATCAGGCATCAGTACAGAGATCTCTCCCATCATCTATTATACCCAGGACTGTAACAAGGGGGAGCTCTAATAACTATGTATAGATATATCTGGGTTAGTACAGAGATCTCTCCCATCATCTATTATACCCAGGACTGTAACAAAGGGGCGCTCTAATAACTATGTATAGATATATCAAGGGTCAGTACAGAGATCTCTCCCATCATCTATTATACCCAGGACTGTAACAAGGGGGTGCTCTAATAACTATGTATAAATATATAAGAGTTCAGTACAGAGATCTCTCCCATCATCTATTATATCTGAGACTGTAACAAGGGGGCGCTCTAATAACTACCGTGTTTCCCCGAAAATAAGGCACCCCTGAAAATAAGACACCCCCAAAATTCGCAGAAGTCCCAAATATAAGGCACCCCCCGATAGTAAGGCATAGTAAAGTGTGCAGGCAAGTCAAGAGGCCTGTCCCCTGCTGCCATCCCCGTTGTCTCCTACCTCCAGATATATAGGTAGATCTGCAGACAATCTGCTGTTATCCTGTCCCTGCTGTGCTGTACATGTCTGCTGTGATGAGCTCCCCCTGGTGCCCGGAAGCTGCAATACCATCCCTGCTTACATGTGGTACAGGAACTTCTGTCTGCAGACAGGTACGTTACTTTACAGCCCTTATTTTTTTATGGCTCTGTGAGTCAGGCACCCTGTGTGATTCTTAAGGCTGGGTTCTCACAGAGCGTATTTCCAGCGGAAATTTCGCAGTTTGGCCACAGCGATAAACAGCGAGATTTCCGCCGGGAAAGCGCTGCTTCAAAACCCACGGCACTCAGCCGCTTGTTTTGAAGCGACCTGGCTGCACGCTTTTCCGTTTCTGTGGCCGGTGAATCCGCACCACAACACCGGCTTCTCCCAGCTTTGCCGTGACAGATTTGCTGTCCCATGTGGACGAGATTTCTGAGAAATTTCGTCCACAAAGCTGGCCAATTGAGGGATTAGCGGCCACAGAGGGATTTGCCGCGGCGAAATAAGACACCCCCTGAAAATAAGACGTAGCGCATATTTGGGAGCAAAAATTATTATAAGACACGTCTTATTTTCGGGGAAACAGGGTATGTATAATATATCAGGGGTCAGCACAGAGATCTCTCCCATCATCTATTATACCCAGGACTGCAACAAGGGGGCGCTCTAATAACTATGTATATCAGGGGTCAGTACAGATATCTCTCCTGTCATCTATTATACCCAGGACTGTAACCTTGGGGGCGCTCTAATAACTATGTATAGATATATCAGGGGTCAGTACAGAGATCTCTACCATCATCTATTATACCCAGAACTGTAACAAGGGGGCGCTCTAATAACTATGTATAGATATATCAGGGGTCAGTACAGAGATCTCTCCCATCATCTATTATACCCAGGACTGTAACAAGGAGGCGCTCTAATAACTATGTATAATATATCAGGGGCCATTACAGAGATCTCTCCCATCATCTATTATACCAGGACTATAACAAGGAGGCGCTCTAATAACTATGTATAATATATCAGGGCTCAGTACAGAGATCTCCCCCATCATCTATTATACCCCGGACTGTAACAAGGGGGCGCTCTAATAACAATGTATAGATATATCAGGGGTCAGTACAGAGATCTCTACCATCATCTATTTACACCCAAAACTGTAATAAGGGGGCCCTCTTTACGTCCAGAGGAAAGAAGGTTTTTACACTGATAGAGCAGTGAGACTATGGAACTCTCTGTCTGAGGACGTGGTGATATTAAACTGGATCCCTTTCCAGAGTGATACAATATTACATGTTATAATCATTAATAACTTTAGAGGGGTCGGTGATCTAGGGATTATGTTGATTGTGAGATTGGAGTAGGGAAGGATTTTTTTTCCCCGGTAAATGGGGAAAATTGTCTTCTATCCCATTGGGTGTTTTGCCTTCCTCTGGATCAACATTGGGGGGAGGGGTGGGGGTAATGGGCTGATCTGCACGGACATATGTTTTTTTTCTGCCTTACATGTAACTGAGTGATTTATTTCTCAGAGTCCTGTAGGGGCCATGTGTACACAGGCAGACAGTCGTCCGTAATTGATAGTTTGAGTTGTTATTTGGTCGACTTTCGGCTCATGTAAAGGTGCTGCAGTGTGCAGAAGTTGTACCCTTCATAAGCGAACTGTGGAGTTTGAGGTGATGTAATCATGTGTAAATGTCACGTTAATATTTTGTTGTTCAACCACACTTCATCTAGAAGAGGATATCAGCAATAAAGAAAAATATGAAAAAAAATATTTTCAGCGCTCATAGGGATTTGCAATATTAAAAAGACTTACATCAAGAGGAAGGGGTTAATCATGATGAAAAAAAAACTTTCTTTAGGGTCCAATGGTCCAGATAGGAAAAAATGCCCAATGGTCCTGGATGAATGTCTCTTTAGGGATACAGCTTTAACCCTTTGCAATCCAATTTTGGATTCAGGGTTTCCTAGGGGGCTTTTTCTTTCTGCCCTTATACAATGGTGCCACCTGCTGGCTAGAGCCAGTACTGCGGTATGGGACATGCTGGAGAGGCCCCCAACAACAGAATGGCCAGTAATATACAGTAAGAATACCCTGCTGGACGTCTTCCGACATCGGAGCTGTACAGCCTTCAATCAGAATGTCTTCAGACGTCAGACAGTGGATTGGAAAGGGTTAATCTTCAAACAATATAATGCAGTACATACAATGCATTTCAGCGCTGCAAGGCGCCCTTTTCAAGTATCCTTCATCTAGAATAGCTCTGCCTAGTTTACAGGCACTAGTCTGATAGCCAGGAGATAGACAGCCTGTGATTGGTAGAAGGGTCCTACTCACGGGTCGGTTAGTGGTATAGCTTGGTGTAAAATGGAAGGGAGGAGTTAGAAGGAGAGAGAGAAGGAGTTGTATAATTGTCTAGACAGGAATCTGAGAGAGAAGTCAAGAAGAGAGATTACAAGACAGAGAGTTTCAGAAAAAGAGGAAAGCTACTAGCCAGTGCAGTGGGAAGGAGGACAGAAAGTGTAAGTGTGAGTAAAGTTCTGTAATATCCACTGAGAAAAGGAGGGGAATACATAAACTTCTGCCAGGACTTAAAGTAACTGTAATGCACTAGAGTAGAACCATTATACTTGAAAGAATAGAGGATACTCAGCAAAAGCCTAAAGTAGATGTAATGCAAAGAAAGGAAACTTTATACTAACAGGAACAAAGGAAACCTAATACTCAAGAGAATAATATAAAGGAAACTAAAGAGAGAAGCAGGAGGGCAAAGCCTAGAGGATAGAAAGTATCCTGTGCTTAATTACTGTCAGAGAGCCCGTTTGTTGTTCACATAGAAAGTCTGTGCTTCATGCCTGCACTTGTGTTCTGATAGTACTGCTAACTGTTCAAGAAGTGACCTCCCTCTATGTAAAGTAATGTAACTCTGAAATGCACCTCAATGAAAAAAGTTACTCTAGAACTGCACTGAAGAGCTGAAGTCTGTTCTCATGGTACGGAAATAAACTGTTCTATGTTTTCACCATTAATTCTGTCTCCTGGAGTCTCTTCCTACCATTGAACATCTGCACAGAGGTACCACACTATTTATTTTATTTTTCCCATTTTTTGTTATTATTTGGCCTGTATACAGACTGTCGTGATGAGCTTGACAACTGCCTTTTTCCCCTTTGAAAAACCGCACCACATTCACATATTTTTCTGTGAGGAGAGCATTTCTATCTCATATCTATCTCTCTTTCTCTCATATCTATCTACAGTATCTCATATCTCTCTCACGTATGTATCTATCTATCTCATATCTATCAATCTATCTATCTGTTTATTAGATATGAGCGAGCACCAAAATGCTCGGGTGCTCGTTTCGAATTACGAACCCCATTGAAGTCAATGGGAACATGAGCATTTTTTAATGGAGTCGCGGTTGCTGCCAGATGTAGCAGCAGTGAATTCTTTTTACTAGCGGGAATGAAGGAAACATCTGCCGTATGCGGCAGACGTGTTCTTCATATCCGCGGGGGACACGGTAGCGCCGGATAGGTACGTATTTTTTTTTACACTAAAATCCTTGTTTTTCAGGGAAGGGCTTATATGTAAAGCCCTTCCATGAAAAACAATGCAGGGGTGCCGGCACACCATTGTTTTCAATGGACCTGCTGGCAGCAGCCGCGGCTCGTTGAAGACAGTGGAGAGGGTGAAACGTTCTTGAGCACCCGAGCACCGCAGTGGTGCTCGCTCGAGTAGTGAGTACTTTCGAGTAAGCTAATGCTCGAACGAGCATCAAGCTCGGAAGAGCACGCTCGCTCATCTCTACTATTTATCTATCTATCTCTGTATCTCATATTTATCTATCCATCTCTCTCTTATCTGTTTCCTATTTATCTATCTATCTTCTAGTTATCTATCTTATCTCATACCTATCTTTGCAGCCTTACCCCTAAGCCTTTAGTTACTCTCATGCTGGTTACAGTATATAATTGGTATATGTATAATGTATTGTAGTATACAGTACAACATGCCTTGACATACGAAAAAGTCATGGACAGGAACTAATAACATGGCAATAATTCCACTGTCAAACTGTGTGTTTTCTCCCTGGGGCTTGAGTTTGACACATTGTGGTACAGGTTGGTGAGGATGTGGTCATGGTACACATTGGCATCAATGACAAAGTTAGAGGTAGGTGGAAGCTCCTTAAAGATGATTTCGGGGAACTAGGATGTGAGCTTAGGACAAGGACCTCCACAGTAGTATCTTCTGGAATACTACCTGTACCTTGTGCAGAAAAGCAATGGGAGGTTAGGGAGGTAAACAAATGGCTCCAGAGTTGGTGTAAGAAGGAGGGGTTCGGGGTTCTGGAGAACTGGGCTGACTTTGCTGTTAGCTACAAGCTATACTGTCAGGATGGGCTGCATCTCAATGGGGAGGGGGCAGCTGTGCTGGGGGAGAAGATGGTTAGAAGGCTGGAGGTATGTTTAAAGTAGGGACTGGGGGGAGAGCAACCAGATATATAGATGGGAAGATAGTGCAGACAGTGACCTGGGACTAAAGGCCCTTTTACATATAATGAGTGCCGGGCAAACGATACCCGACACTCGTCCCTGTGATGCTCGCTCTGCATAGTTTTAGCATGCTGTTACATGGGACAATTATCGTTCAAAACCCCCATTGGGAGAATGATAAATGTAGTGTGTAAAAGGGCCTTAAGGAATGAGGATGGGAGTTGAACAGCGGGAGGGTTAGTAAAAACTGGAAGCACAGTTAATAGGTATAAAGAATAGAATACCGGCGTTTCGGCCATTTGGCCTTTTTCAAGCTTGAAAAAGGCCAAATGGCCGAAACGTCGCTATTCTTTATGTGATGGGAGAATAAATCATTCTGTGGATTTGCACCTCTGCATGTTGCCCAAGTCTTTCTTTATACCTTTGAACATCCTCAAAAGTGTGGATTTGGACTCCTAATTACTTTAGTTGTTGCATTCTTAGCCCGACTTGGACTGGGGGTTATATGGTGCTGCTGATGCAATTGTTCACACTTTATCAAACCAGTTAATAGGGACACACTTAAGAAGATAACATAAACCTCTAAACTGTAAGGTGACTAATGCTGGAAGTCTGACCAATAACATTGATAAACTGGAAGTGATAATGTCTGAGGAAAACTATAACATAGTGGGAATAACTGAGACCTGGTTGGATGAAAGCTGAGACTGGGCAGTAAACTTACAGGGTTACAGTCTGTTCAGAAGGGATCGTAAAAAAAAAGTGGGAGGGGTTTATCTTTATGTAAGGTCCTGTTAAATGCCCACATTACAGGAAGATAATGTGTGGGTCTAGAAAGGCTTCAGACTCTCTTTTTTATTACAATATGCTATGTTATGGCCTTGTGCAAAAAAAAAATTAAAGTTTTTCACAAAATTCTGAATTCAGTGAAAACAGAATGTTAGAAATCTTTGTAATATTTTAAAAGTAAAAAAGCTAACATCTTGCATTGAGATAATTATTCTGACCCTTTTGTATGACACTTGACATTTAGCTCCAAGGGCCTCCCATTTCCTCTGATCATCTTTGGGATGTTTCTACACTTTGATTGGAATTAGCTGTGGTAAATTCAGTTGACTGGACATCATTTTAAAAGATACATCCCTGTTTGTATAAGGTGTAACAACTCACAATGCATATCAGAGCCAAAACCAAGCCATGAGGAGGAGAGAACTGCCTGCAGAGCTCAGAAACAGGATTGTGTGGAGGCTCAGATCTAGAGAAAGCTACAAAAAATCCTGATGTGGTCACAGGTTCCAAGACCATAGTGACATCCATAATTCTTAAATGGAGGAAGTTTAAAAGAACCAGGCCAAGCCACCAAAGTAATTAATTGGAAGACAATGGCCTTGGTATAAGAGGTGACCAAGAACCCAATGGTCACTCTGACTAAGCTGCAAAGTTCTTATATACAGATGGGAGAAACTTGCAGAAGGTCAACCATCACTGCAGCACTCCACCAATCTGAGTGTTAGGATGTGCTGCTGGGATCCGGTGTTCTACATGGGTTTTCAGCAGCGCAGCCCCACAGATGGGGATTGATTGAGTTGGCTGGGTGTGTATTTCTCCAGCCAGCCAATCACCACTGGTCTGCTGCTCATATATACCAGCTCCTCTGCTAAAGGCTGCTGGGCTTTCCTCTGTTTGTTCAGTGGAACAGTGTCATGTTCCTGCGTGTCTGTGCAGGGTGTTGGACATGAGGTGCAGACAGTCCTGTTCAGGGTGTATGGTGTTCGGTGTTGTATGCAAATCCCTGGCGTGTTGGTGTGAGCGGCGTTCAGTCCTGCTGATGAACATACACTCAATCATCAACTGCAATTCCACTTATGTAGTTTATTGGATTTTTAGTCATTTCTGTACCTTACATTATGTGGGATGCACTTCCAGGAAACTCAAAACAAGCATTGCAGAACATATTTCCTCTATAATTGGTGGAAGTCCAAATAGAGGGGGCTGGACTCTAACGGGCGCCGCCCGGCACTTTGCTGTTGCTGATGCCAGTGACATCACACATCACATATCATCAGCATAGAAAGGGTGTTCAAACCCACAGGAGGAGGCAACTGGCAAAAAAAACTTTAGCAGGAGAAGCCGTTTGGATCGTGAAGTTGAACACAAGGGTTTAAGCTACAGAAATAATCTTCTCTACATATACGGACAGTGTTGCATTCATATTTATGCCATAAGGGGTTAAACCTCGTACCTGACGATGGTCTTTTATATGTGAGCTGCTCTTTCTGCATATCCACTGGTTGCACGGGGTTACATTCACACCTGATGGGACTCATGATGTCATTTCCTGTGCTATCTTATAGACATGATGTACATTTGTCCATTATGCTATGACTAACGCAGACGTTCTGCTGAAATGCGGCAGTAATGTGGATGTACCCGTCTGCACGCGGCTTTTAACATGATTTAATAAATTTGAAGTTTTATTTTACTCTTGGATGCAATTTTTTTCATTCTTTTATAGTCACTTTAACACAGTGTTATTAGGTATGATGATGATGGTATATATATATATACAACTAATAGATACAACTGAGAACCTTGCTATTAGGGCTTGTTCCCACGGCTGTATGCATAAAACGCTGTGGATCATGCAGCTTTTTACTGACGTGGGAGCTGACGGTGAGCTGGCTACATATGTCAGCAATTATGCAGCTGCGCATGACAGCGTATCTCATGCATGTTGTCATACACAGTCTGACTTGTTTTTTTTTTTTAATTCCTTGCTCTGTCTCAGAGCGGCGTTGCATTTGCAACAACGCACATATGCAATGTATTGCGTATAGACAGAGTTGAATAGGCAACCCATAGAGAACAATAGGGGTGAATGTGCATAATATGCAGTGAAATAGAACATGCTGCGTTTTTTTTAATGCACGTATTACACGCAATGTATATACACTGTGAATGGATCAATGAAAATGAATGTACTTTCAATAACTCCATTCACAGTGTATTACATGCGTGAACATTGTGCACCTAATACGCAGTGAAATGACGATCGTGGGAATGAGCCCTTAGAAGCAGGAAGGAAAAACAAAGACAAAAATTCAGAAGGCAAGTAGAGGAACAAGAGACCCCGATCACAAACTAACATGTTTGTACACAAATGGACAGAGCATGGGAAACAAACAAGGGGAATTGGAGCTCCGAACACAGGAAGAGAAATATGATGTCATCGGCATTACGGAAACATGGTGGGATGATATACATGATTGGATACAAGGCTTGAAGGATACAATGTATTTATAAGAAACAGACCTAATAAAAGGGGAGGAGGTGTTGTGTTGTATGTTAGGAGAACATTTATCTCCACAGAGATTCAAGCTTCAGAGCTGGGAGTTCTGTAGAAACTGTTTGGGTAAAAATACAAGGAGAGAACAACAGAAAGGACACCATTGTAGGCATTTACTATAGGCCACCGGGACAAGCAGAAGATATGGAGGAACTCTTTCTACATCAGATGGCCAAGCTCTCAAAGAAGCCCAACATAGTGATCATGGGAGATTTTACCCATCCAGACATTTGTTGGGAATCTCTCAGGTAAAAGTAATGGATCCAACAGATTCTTATCCGCTCTTACTGACAACTTTATCTTCCAGAAGGTAGAAGAAAAAACAAGGGGATCTGATATCTTGGCCCTAATTCTTACCAACAGGGAGGGAATGGTTGGGGAAGTAAGGGTGGCTGGGACCTTAGGAGGCAGTGATCATGATATCCTTGGATGTTGGATAAGAAGAGGAGGAAGACCTGAGAAGACTCAGACCTCAAGGTTGGATTTCAGAAAGGCAGATTTTACTGAACTCAGAAAGAGGAAGAATTCAATAGCTGGATGTTCTTAAGGACAGAAATGTCCAAGAAGGTTGGGAAATATTGTGAAATGAGATTCTCAAAGCACAATCGTTAACAATTCCTAAAACAAGGAAGAATGGGAAGGATTTAAAGAGACCAGAAGGGATGAACACAGAACTTGGACACATGTTAAAAAGGAAGAAAATATGTTTATCAAATGGAAAGAAGGGGGGGGGGGGGGGGATATCTAAAGAAGAATATAATGGGGTCTGCAGAAACTGTAGGGCAAGTGTCAGAAAAGCTATTGTAAAACCCAATTAAAAGTATCAAAAAGAAAAGCTATTGAGGCTTTCAAGAGAGGCCAAAAGCAATAAAAAAAGATTTTGGGAGTTAAAAGCAAAAGAAAAGTCAAAGATGCTATTTGATGTTGGTGATGAAAATGGTGAATTGGTTAAGAATGATGTTGAGAAGGCCGAACTTTTGAATTCCTATTTTGTATCTGTTTTCTCTCAGAGAGTAGATGTAACATCACCCGATCTTCCCTGTGCTATTGGGGAAATGAAAGAATGCAGGCTATCTGTAAGCAGAGAGATGGTGAGGGAACACTTAGCTAACTTAGGGCTTACTCACACAAGCATATGCTGGCTGCATATTTTTCATGCACATAATGCACAGTCCTAGAAGCCCATTGATTTGCATTGGGCTATTTAGACATGTGTTTTTGTTATGCACATACTATTTGCATGAATTACGTACCGTGTCCCATTTTAGTACGTATTAGCTGATTACCCAGCGTTGCCCACGTATTTTATTTTTAGACACAAGGTATTATTATCTGAGGAGCAGGAGGTCTGTGAAATACTGGCGTGATTAAAAATCAAAAACTCACCGACTTCCCCTGTAATTTTTTTGCTTGCGATTTCTTATACTGCTGAGGTTAAATGGAAGCTGCGCTGTGATTGGTTGCTATGGGCAATGCAGATTTCCTCTTAGACAGCTTTCATAAGAGTGGGTGCTTGGATCATTTCTGTGCTGTAAATAGTGGCTTAGTGCTGGTGGGAGGCTGTGTGGTAGTTGGAGCAGAGGAGGAGGTTGTCTGTGTAAGATATTATCTGAGGAGCAGGAAGTCTGTGTAATATATTAGTATTTGAGAAGGGGGCCGTCTGTGTAGTAGATTAGTGTATGATGAGGAGGAGGTTGTCTGTAATATAAGACTGTGAAATAAAAACGATCTGCTCAAGTGCAATTATGGCATTCACTCCCCTCCCCCCTGGGGTAGTGGGGCTGTGTTACCCCCACTAAATTTGTCCCCATGGGATGAGTAATCTATGTACCAAGTTTGGTTGAAATTGCTCCAGGCATTCATAAATTGGTGGCACATATATACATACATCCTATTTTATATATGTGGATTACGTGCATAATAGGCTATGGGAGTAAATACGTATGTTACATGGATATCTAACCGTGTACTGCGTATTACGCATGTGAAAATTACACACTTCATACATAGCCCCCATATGCCCTTGTGAGTGGGCCCTTAAATGTATTCAAATCTCCAGATCCAGATTAATTAAATTCTAGGATACTGAAGGAAGAAGCAAAGGTAATTGTTGAACCACTCACCATAATCTGTGAAAACTCCTGGAGAACAGGAGAAGTCCCAGAAGATTGGAGAAGGACAAATGTTGTCCCGATCTTCAAAAAAGCAAGAAGGTTAACACAGGAAATTACAGGCCTGTGAGCCTGACTTCTAAAGATCTTTGAACAAATTATTAAACAGAATGTATGCAAGTACTTAGAGCAAGTTCAGAGAAGAGTTACCAAGATGGTGAGTGGTCTACAAATCATGTCCTATGAGGAACGGTTAAAGGATCTGGGAATGTTTAGCAGAAGAGAAGGCTGAGAGAAGACTTAATAGCGGTCTACAAATATCTGAAGGGCTGTCACAGTGCAGAGGGATCAGCCCTAATCTCATCTGGACAAGGAAAGAAAAGAAGCAATGGGATGAAACTGAAAGGGAGGAGACACAGATTAGATATTAGACAGTGAGGGGGATCAATGAGTGGGACAGGTTGCCACGGGAGGTGGGGAGTTTTCCTTCAATGGAAGTGTTCAGAGGCTGGACAGACATCTGTCTGGGATGATTTAGTGCATACTGCATTGCACAGGAGGTTGGACCAGATGACTCTGGAGGACTCCTACAACTCTACCAGTCTATTATCCAGTGATTTCATTAGAACATTGTCGAGAATAGACACTGATTGAAGTCAACAAGCAAAGGCTGCCTAAAGTGCAGCAAACAAAACAAGAATGCTGGAAGAAAACTGAAAACTTGTATTGTTACAAGTGGTGTTCATTAAAGATTTTCCCTAACCCATATCTATTTATCACAGGATGCTGAAACTGCACACGTGTAATGATATAAGTCTCTATAGGTTATATGGCAATTTGCAACTCTGAACTGATAACGGCCTTTCTTTTACAGGTGCTGAAGTGGTGCGAGGTCTGATAATAGACCCAGTGGGATACAGACAGTCATCAAGTCCCTTTACTTGAAAGGCCACACTCCAAGGGAGACATTGAAAGAGGTTTATGAGGAGGATTCCCCATTTTATGATGTAGTCAAGAACTGGCATTGTCAATGCAAACGTAGTCGAACTTCGGTGGAAAAGGCTCTAATTCCAGGGTGACCCCACTCCGTTATCGATGAACACACCATCCAGCAAGTGGAGGCTGCATTTTGGAAAAATTGTCATTTAACCATTGGTGACCTAGCCCAAAATGTCAAGATTATTTTGGGGTCTGTGGAAAAAAATCATACAAGACCATCTTGATATGCATAAAGCATCCATTCACTAGGTTCCCTGGCTGCTCACACCTTTCCAGAAGCAGGAACGAGTCAAATGCTCCCAGGCTCTTTTGACGATGTGCCATGTTAACCAGGAGGACTTTTTCAACAGACTGATCACACGAGATGAAAGCTGGGTCCATCACTATGATCAGGAGAGTAAAGTCCAGTCGACGCAATGGAAGCATCCAGACTCACCGCCTCTAAAGAAGGCATGTGCCCAACCATCGGCAGGCAAAGGTATGTTCAGTCTTTTGGGACCAGCATGAAGGAGTCTTGATGGATTTCCTAGCAAAGGCTACCACGATTACTGGGCATACTATGCTTCCATGCTGCGGAAATTGCAGGAGTCAATCAAAACCAAGAGATGTGGCATGCTCACTAAAGGTGTCCGCCTTCTGCAAGACAATGCCCCAATTCACAACTCACAGGTTGCCCAGATGGAAGCACACTGCTGCGGGTATGAAATTCTACTGCATCCCTCTTATTCACCTGACCTCGCACATCGCACTTCCCCCTCTTTCCTCAAAGAAGTCATTTTTGAAGGGCAACTATTTTCCAGATGATGAGAACAACCTGTTGACTTCTACAAGTGAGGTGTTTACAGTTGCATAAAGAGATGGGAGAAGTGTGTGTCCCTCCAAGGCACCTATGTAGAAAATGACTAATAACTGTGCCACGTTTCGTTGCTCTCAGTCCACAGGAAGTGGGTCAGTGGAAATCTTTAATGACACCTCTCGTATTATTAATCACTGGATGGTAGTATTACAGTACGGAAGTGTTTTATGTTGGGGGGGACCATTTCTCACCTCAGGCAGCAGAATACTTTTAATTAGCCCTGGGGATTATTATAATATAGATAGTGAAGTTGGACTGTTGAAGCATGGTGCCAAAGATCCCTGGAGCCAACTCTGCAGCCATAGGATCATAGATGCCAATATACTGTATATACAGTATAGCATTTGTGTATATAAAGCAATGTTATAAAGCAAATAAGCAAATGACACAGGACAAAATAATGGCAAAATAAGGCGGTGGCATTTAGTTAGATTGGGTTCACTTTCTGCACGGAAATTCTGCCAGCAATTTTTATCCTGGGATAAAGCAGCAAAGTGGACAAGATTTGCAAAAATCTCATTCACACGTTGCGGAGAAGCCATTGCGGCCAAGCCATGCTGAAATTGACATGCCACATGGAAATCAAAGATGTGACGTCAATTTTATCGCAGTCTCTGCTGCGGCCTCTCTCCTCTCTATGGTGGGAGTGTTGAAGCTGCATTTCTGCAGTGGAAATCATGCAGTATTTCTGTGCGGTCCCGCTGCGGTCATTCGCGATAATTACGCGGGTTTTATGCCCCGTGTGAACACAGCCTAAGGGTTACAAACCATTAAATATTTCAGTAGCTGATAAATAGTTAATAAATAATTCAATAAATAACTGTTAGTGAATTAAATACGACTCCATGTTCTATTCTAGACATAGCCATCTTCTGTGCCACTTTTCACTGTATTCATTTGTCCTCTTTAGGATATATGTATATAAAATAGTTATTCCATAAGCCTTGAGTGAATAGCTAAGGCCAGAGCTCCAAGAAGATAGCTATGTGGCATTTAGACTGGCCGACGGGTCAAACTCACATGCTCCTAGCTGTTCACATGTGTTCCTAAACATCCTCCGTAAACAATTTATTGTTTAGATTTACCGTACTTTTGTATTTTAGGAAGTTAAATCACATATGATTATTTCTGCACCTGCGTGCGTTTGTTTGGCCTTTTAGATGTTGAATTCCTTATCTTGCATATTCATATTTTGTTTATGTTTCTTTGACCAACGGTAATAAATGAATTATAATAGATTTGAATTATTGTAATTGAAGCATTAGCCCTTATAAAAACTGCTGCCTGTCAATCAATAAACAGATTACTTTGGATCACATCCCTAGCTGTGTGGTTTGACGTTAATCTCCTGAGCTCAGCTTATCCTTACTTAGAATTTGGACCCTAAAAGCATATCGAAGAGCAAATATAATTGTTTACACTAACTTAACTAAGCTTAAAACATAAATAAAAATCACTAAGCTTAGTCCTAACGGCTTAAACCCATAGTCCAATTAAAATAATTTCATTAGCCATAATAACATAGGCGACAACTCCACAAGCCATGTCAATCATAACTGACATGGCCCTCTAAAAGCCACAGTCTTCTCTCTATGCCAAAACTGAAAACATGCAAAGCAATATCAGACAGACGGACCATGTCCATTCTATAAAAACTAGTTCCCATGTTGATAGGAAAAGCCACCACACGAGGACATAGGTTTCATCACATTCCTATTTATCATTATTCTAAACCTCTCACTAACCAAAAACATGGAAGAAAACCGTAAATAGCACAGAGAAACAGAGCACCGCCTACAGAAAAAAGGCATTTTAACTATCTATTAATCCTCCACGGCATGGTAAAGGGCTTTTCCCATCTCGGGAATCCTTTTGCAATGTGTTTGAACTTGCAAGACAATGCACTCATCCATAAGATGTTTATTTCCAAAATGCTCTGTTCCCCAAATATTGATTCCTCTGCCCTCTGGTTGTGTACTGCTAATTGACTGGAAAAGTGACCACCACTTCTATGGAAGGAAATAGCAGAGGAGGCCATGGCTTGCACACTTCTTACTAATTTCTTTCATCTATATCTGATGGTTGGGATCTCTGGAGCGCATGCACGTTAGCTTTCAGTTCGCCTGCCGGCTACCGCTGTGCTCTGCTATTTTTTTCCATAGAAGAGGTGATCTGTTTCCCTGGCAATGAGCAGTAAACAACCAGGGGACAGAGGAATCAAGAGCTGCAATATCTGGAGAATGGAGCAGTAAGGAAATAAACATCTTGTGGGTGAAGGCCTTGTTTTGTGATGTTAAACATACTGAAATAGAATTCCAGAGATGGAAATACGCTGTTAGGAGTTGCCACCTTCCTAAGGCTATTGCCACCTGAATGTCCGGCCAAACTCCTTCTAGACCTTACCTCACCTAAATCCATCCCCCAATGTAAAACTCTCTACCCCAGCAGAAAAGTGAAACTTATTCACATCTCCCAGGCCCAGAAGGTAAAAGAGTCACAGATATTCCTAATCTTAAACTTCTTGAAACCTAGAATAACATTAACCCCTTAATGACATGGCCATTTTTTCACCCAAATTTTAGTATTTACCTCCATCCTTTTAAAAAATCGTAACTTCTTTATCCATCGACGTCGCTATATGAGGGCTTGTTTTTTTGCGGGACGAGTTGTATTTCTCAATGGTGTTATTTAATGTACTATATAATGGACTAAAAAAATTCTAATAAAATGAAAAAAAAATTTCGGAATTCATATGACCTTTTGATCACTTTGTATTGCAATTTTTCTTAGAGAGACAAGGTGACCAAGAAATCGTGTCTCCTACATTCTTTTTTTTTTTTTTTTGGACGACGCTCACAGTGATGGATAAATGATGTGTTACTTTGATAGATCGGACTTTTACGGATGCAGTGATCCCAAATATGTATTTCTGTTTTATTATTTAGATTATTTTATTGTAAATATGGCAAAAGGATTTTTTTTTACTTTTATTACTTAAATTTTTCAACAATTAGTAAAAAAAACTTTATTGTTCTTATTTTTACTTTTTTTTAGTCCCTCTAGGGGACCACAACTTGCAGTGCTTTGATCGCTCCTGCAGTATGATGTAATGCTATAGTATTACATCATACTGTGATTGGGCAGACAGTCTATCAAGCCAACCAACGGGGATGACTTGTAAGGCATACTGCCAAGACAGCCCTAGGGGATTTCAGAAGGCCTCCGGCTGCCATGATACCTACTCAGCTCCCTATGATCTCATTGCGGGGCGCTGTATGGGACCTCCAAACACCGTTTGCGGGATTTAAATGCTGCTGGCAGAATTGACAGCAGCATTAAAAGGGTAAACAGCCCTGATTGTCCACGCGGCAGATTGGAAATGTTGCTGCCGGGTGTCAGCTGCAATAAACAGCCTGCACCGGCGTTGTATGATGAGAGATGCCGCGCGATCTCTCTTCCTTCATACCTCGACCCCACAGGACGCAACTGTACATCCTATAGAGTGAAGGGGTTAAACATTGATTAACTCAGGCTTAAGATAAATTCTACAAGAAAAAATTGCCCAAAAGGACAAATAGGCTCTTCTATATCCCCCAAATTATAAAATAAATTAGCAGAATATTGCATCATTGAATAATATTTTGTATTAATGCAGGGAACTATGTGGGATAACAGTAGACACAGGACTCCCATGCCGACCGCAGATTAGGCCGCCATAAAACACGGTGGCTTACGCTAAGGAGGCTTAGTGACTGCCATAAAACACGGGCAGCTGCTCATTAGGGGCCATTAAGACCTGCCAATTCCGCATTTGAACGAGTGAACAATCTCAGATTTGCTTGCTTGCACAGTCTGGTTATTCATGCGGATGCATTGTTGATTTGCTGTAGTAGTGAATGAGAGGACCTCAACCATCAGTATTTAAACTGAATGATTAGTGAATGAGCCAACAATGATTCGTTCATTTGAATGATAATCATTCCTTATAAAAGGGCCTCAAGAGATTCGTCAACTGTGGAACTAATCCCAAAACAAAGACTAGAGGTGATTCGGACACTGAACTCCCTCCACAACCGCAGATGGGACCAACGGCTCAAACTTCTTGAACTGTAAATGAAATAAGGGATCAGCTATTCGATTCTTATTAACGCTCCCGAGTCTCTCATTCAAGCAGATGTTAAACAGAACAAGGTGCGTCACAACCCACCCACATACTGAGGACAAAAACATCACCTCTATTATCCGCATTCAGTGTTATCAGCCCAACGATGACCCCAGATAGCAGCGGACAACAACACCGCCAGCAAAACAATATTCCTGGCGGCCTTATATGAGGCCAAGACCTCTGCCATTGTCCTGCGGACCAAAAAGCAAGATCTCTTCCAGCACTCATATGAAGACAACACTTATCATATCAGAAGCATCCCCTGCCTTCATGAGGAGGTTTTTAAGGATGCCACACTAAAGTTTTTCTTTGGAGTTGGATCCATGGGTAGCCGAGGGGGCTTCCATGCTACTGAGATTCCAGGCTCGTGTCTGGTTTGGGGGAGCTGGTCTCACTTTTCTATTAAGTCCTCCCAAAAAGCATGAGGGCCCAAAGACCCTGCGGCATCTGTAAGCGGCCCCGGATAAGCATCACTAATAAAATGCACTAGTCACATAAAACGCCCATTGTAAAAGCACACCAAATATGTAAATAAGAATCTTTTAAAGATCCACACAGCCTAATGTGGGCATCAGGAGACTGGAGGCCTTTGGTTTTTGAAAATAACCTCCTTGAAAAAAAATTCCCTCCATAAGGGCTCCTTCAGACAAACGTAGTTTTCTCTCTGCCAGCAGCGCCAAAAGATCACGGCTATAGGAGCTCTGAAGATGGCATGAGCGGGCTGCTTCCAGCTACTTGAAGTAGCCTGCCCACATGATCGCAGGTGGGCGCTGCGCACTGTCCAGCTCCAATAGGAGTCAATGGAAAGTCCTGCACAGCACGCAGCTAAGACGGGGCAGGTCCTATTTCTGCGCACACCTCGGAGCCGACAAGTCCTATCTGTGTTAAGTGCACTCTGTAGCCATTCCTAAGAAATCTAAACAAGTGCAAGGAGCTACCACCTTCTCAATGGCCAAAGGGATGCCAAAAACTGTGATATTACAGAAAGCATTCAAAATGTCTAAATATTCTGAATGACCAACAAGTAACAGGCCACCCGGGTAGTGGAGAATACCCCTTGGAGGCAAATCTCCAGACACAACCAACTCAGGTGGAAAAAGTCCCAAAACAACATGTACGAAACTTGTTATTATGCAGGGGGCTGCTAGCTGCTGTCTAAAGCCAGATGTAGGCAGATGAGGCAATACCAAGTTCAGCCAGAGCTCTACGCGAATTATTTGTAAGCCATAACATATCCCAATGTTTCTATAAGCTTGAAGGACAATCTCAGTATGCCGGCACAAAGCAAGCAAGGTCACCAGGGATTTCCCACATAAGACAGTAGAATAAATGCAAACGGTCTGTAGCCAATTAGGACATTATTTCAGGTCAGTTACACTTATCACCCTTCTCAACAGTATGCTTCTCCCGGTTATACAAATCAATGGGCATTTAGTATATGAGGCGCACGCCTCTTCATATATAAGGCATATCTTGGCTTCTCCATGCGCCTACACAAGAATGTAAGTGATATTCGACTTGGCGTCCATCTGTCACTTAACTACCCCCATTAATGTTGAACATTAGCCCCTTCCCATCAGCCATATGGCTGTATACGCTAGAACTACATATGCCCCATGCAGTCAGGTCGTATATGAACGTCTACAGTATGTGCGGTGCATGGAGTGGGTTTTGGGTCAGATCACAGCCAGTGGTGGCTGTCTTTGAATTGAAGTCTCCTGTGGGGACTAAAAAGTCATAATAAGCAACTTCTTTTCACTTTCACTTGCCTGTTTTCTCTTTTTTCCTAATATGTCGCTTCAGGCTTCCATTACACAGATTGGTGCCTCTTTCCTGCCGTGTTGAATAATGAGGTCACTTCATCCCACTGACGAAGGCTCTGTGCCGCCGATACGCGTCGGGTTAGAGATGTGTACACCGGGCAGTATTAAATATGACTAAATAAAGGAAGATTACTAATTTTACTCTTCCAGCAAGCGTGGATTACACTCTTTCCTTGCATGGAATTTCTTATTGCTATAGCCCAGGACCGGGGGCAGGTGAACCCGCTGAGCAAGCAGTGGATCGTGAGATATATGCAGTGAGCAAGCTGACAGCACACCATATTCAGGTGTCACTTCTACACATCATCTGACATCTGTTTTCCAGGTCATGCTTCCATTTTTGTTGGTGGTGTTTTTTTTCTGCATCAGGTATACCTGATTAAGTAATTTGGTAATTTGCCTATGGCCTAAATATCATATATGGCTAATCCTCTGCATTCCCTTAGGAAAGCAGTGACATGAAATATGTGTTGGGGTTTTGGAGGGGGGCAATCTGAGTGTCACGTGTTACCGATGCTGGATTGGAGCGGCAGGTGTAGTAGCCAGGCCGGTCACTGGAGAGTAGTCAGAATAGCCTGGAGTCGTTATTGGGAAGTCACAGTATGCAGTACAAAAGGATGAGATGGAAGCGTAGTCAATCGAAGTCTTTGGTCAATCCGAATGCATAACTGAATGAAGTCTTTCAGGTTATCAGGAGTCTCCACTCTGGTAAGTTCATCTTTTACCCACTCAGATAATTCCCGGCGAAATTGGCTTGTGTTGTGCTAGGACATTACGGTTGGTCTTCATATATGTCGAGGCCCAGGCAAGCACCTCATCAGTGAGGAGGTGAATGATAAAGAATACCTTTTACCGGTCACTGGTAAACAATGTGTGCTGTAGTTGAAAATAAATCCAGCATTGATTGAGAAAGCCTCTATACTGACGATGATCCCCACCAAACTTTGCAGGCAGTGACATGGAGACACCAGAGCCTGAGTAATGCAAGTCCAGGAGTTGCTTCTGTAAGCTGATGATTTCCGTCTGTTGATCAAGAACCAGTGTCTGAATCCAGCAAACTTCTATTGGTAGGAGGTGCAAAATCCCTGGAGCCCTGTAACTTGCTTTTGCAGGGCAGTCACTATGGTCTCCATGTTTGGGCATGATTATCTTGTTGCGTCTTACCGATGCTGGATTGGAGTTGCAAGTGTAGTAGCCGGGCCAGTGGCTGGAGAGTAGTTAGAATAGCCGAGAGCCGTTATTGGGAAGTCACAGTATGCAGTAGAAACGGATGAGACAGAAGCGTAGTCAATAGAAACCAAAGGTCAGCAGCAGTAGGTATCAGTATGCAGTACAAATGGATGAGATGGAAGTGTAGTCAATGGAAGCCAGAGGTCAGAGGCAGGAGGTATCGGTATGCTTGTAGAAGAGCCAGAGGAAAAGGAGCTTGATCAGGGTGGTGAAACATAATAATCACTCACTGCGGGAGTAGCAAAGCCAGGGTTTTTAGGAGATGCAATCAAGGCCAGAGGTGGGGTCAAGAACAGGGACAGAAGCTAGATAACTGGGATCAGAAAACAAGGCAGAGAGTTATGCAGGGGAAATGTTCACAAGCTGGATGGCTCAATAAGAAAGGTCAGTGCTTACAGTACAAGAGGTTCCCGGTCCACGTCCTGACACTGAGGGTCTGTATGTACTACGCTGGATTGATATTTCTCTATTCCCCTGTATATTATTATGTTCCCTGCGTAGGTTAAGGCGCTGCGCTAAACGCTGTCAGAGGCTCCCATTGTTTTCAGTGGAGCCTCTCAGACAGCAGCTCAATCATAGCGAGTCTGTTCTATTTGGGGGCGTTTAGCGCTCCTCGATGAGTGCCAGTGTCGGCTGCAGCATCACATGGCAAAGCTTTCAGCCACGCCAGTGTGAGGGAGGCCGTATTTGGCAATGTAGCACTTTTGTATTCGTGAATTGCTGTATGTTGTATTTATGGCTTGCTGGTGGGAACTTCTTTTTGTATAATTATTATCTACCTCTAGATTAAGGACTCCTTCACACGGGCTATGCACTTGTCAGCGGCATGCAACGCAGCCATATCATGGCTGAAAATGTCAATGAACGGGAGGCAGCAGCGATCAAGTCTCTTGCATCTCTTGTTTTGTTGCCCGTTCAGACGGCCAGGACTGCGGCGCATATATGCCACAGCCCGGAATACCGTCAGGGCGTCAGGAGAGAGTTTAGCTCTGCTAAACTCTCTCCCCCTCCCCACCCCTTGCTGGCTGCCAGCAAAGGGAGGGGGCGGAATAGGGCAGGAGCTAGCATGTTAAGCTCCTACCCCCCTCTCCAACCCCTCCCTTTGCCGGCAGCCAGCAAGGGGTAGGGAGGGGGAGAGAGTTTAGCAAGCTACTACTAAACTCCCTTCCACCTCTCTTTTCTGGCAGCTCCCATAGGAGTCTATGGGACTAGCCGCCATATTCCAGCCAAAGATAGGTCCAGACGTATCTTTTCCGGTCAGCGTAAAACCAGCTGGCCGGAATGTGCATGGCGCGTACTATCTTTTCCATCCGATTTTACGCACCAGAAAATTGCCAATCTAAACAAATGCATCAGATGGTCCCAATTTTGGCCAGTATTTTATCGTGGTGATGAGTGAATGCCAGACAGGAAGGACCAAACAGCTTTTCAGAAGCGGCAGGAAAGAAAAGGAGAAAGATACCGCTAACTCAGCCCTAGAAAATAGCAATGTACTTCTGTGTGGCCCCCACTACTAAGGGCCCAAAGGTCTTACATCAGTCATCATATTGCCTTGATGGATAATCTGCCATCAGAGTAGACAATATGTCTCCATGAGTCACTGGATAGAATCGTTAGGTATTCTGTGACTGGCTGAAGGTAAATGTCAGGAGACTCTTCCAACCTGGACGCACAATGGAAGACAGTGAAATCAGCCGCTGTGTAGGCTTACAGGGCATACATTGTCCATAGGCTTCCATTGTTAAACAATAGGATCATACAGTGAATAGTGGTTTTTGTGTCCTCTGCATAGAAGAGCAGAGTAGACGATGCTTCATACATAGTGAAGGCCCAACATATGCCAAAAGGGAGCGGTTTTGCTATTTGGCTTGATGCAGGGTTGCCTCATTGAAGTCACTCTATGGCCTCTATCACACAGGCGACAGCGATATAACTGCTATATACGCACGATCTTGTAGCGTCAGTGATGCTTTTTTCTTGGGAGCAATGTAGCGTCGCATCGCTGCTACCTGTCATTGTATCACGAGAAAGTTACTAGGAGATCTGATGTTACAAATGTATCACAAAGCATTTCTCCATTCACCCATTCCCCCAAAAATGAAGAACGTTTTGACAATATATTATAAATACCCCAAAAATGACGCCAATGAACAATGCAAATTCCTCTTGTGAAAACCCCCCAAACCAGCCCTCATTCAGCTAATCTGATGGAAATATAAATTGTTAGCTCCCAAAACAAACAATTGCTACATCCTCAGGATCCAAAATCCCTGCGTCTTTAAGGGGTTAACTATAAAAGCATATGATAAACAATACAAAATGTAATCGTCAAATCTATTTCTTGCCACGGCCTCCAAGCAGTCCTGCCCTAATGTTACGGTACCCGGCCAGGCAGCAGTGATTGTCCATACTCCTACAGGTGGCAGAAGATGAAACATGTGAAATCAGCACAGAATGTCACCTGATCTGTTCGGCTGCCGGTAAAACGCCATGCAGCCGATTGTATTTACTAACACGGCATCGCAAGCTTGCAGAACTTGTAAGATTAGCTATGGCAGACATACCTGACTTGCTCTCCAAGATTCCAAAATCCAAAGAATACTTGACCACATGGTAATTGTTCCAAACATAAAGTAAATTGTCCCGAGGATTGTAATCCACAGCAGCAATGTATTGATATGAGTTGGGGAATGGAATATCAACATAATCATCACTATTCTGGTCAGTATTATATATGTAATCAATCTTATTCCCAGTGGCTTCATTATCATCATCTTCATAAACCGATTTTACCACATACAATATCCCACAAATCATGAAGGCGTTTGATGCGGAGCGTTTATCATAGGCTGTATCCCACGTTCCTTCAATCCGCAGGGTATAAGGATTAAGTTGGCTAATCACTATTCTGCCATTATTTTGTTCTGTTGCATAAATGACCCAGAGTCCATTTTCATCAACTGCCAGATCAATATCTGATTTGCCCCCCCATCTATAAGGAGACGTGTCATGATAATTAGCACTGGCTATAATAGCCTCTCCACTTTTAATTCTTGTCCTAAGGTCAAACTTGACAATATTTCGGGTACGTTCCTTATTAAAAAAGAGTGCTCCATCATAAACGACAAAGCCTGTACCATCTACTCTATGAGGAAGCTTGTAAGTTGTAGTTGGTCGTCCAGCAATGAAGTCGTCTTTGGAAGAGTACTCAGTTAAAGTGTCAGTTCTATATGGAGTCCATGGCATATAATATATTTTATCAGATGCCTGCAAGGGATCTTTACACCATGCTCCTGATTGATGATCAGATTCAAACAAGTGTTCACTCTGATGCACTCCCATTAGCATTCCAGGACAAAGAAACACTGCAAGAAGACAAACATTTTATTAACAGGCAGTAAATGCAGTTAGGTATAAATATAGACGAACACTCCTGCATAATAGTAGAAACGTAGGAACAAAAAGAATCAAAAAGTATCCATTGCGACAGTTAAGCTGCAAAGTGACATAAAGTGACGGCATGTGGAAGCTTTGCCCAAATTTGTCATTCTTTTGGTCATCTATTCTCTCGAGTACCTAAAAGGCTAAAAGCTATACACTTATCTAACTGCCCATTGAGGAATCTCCAACACAAATTATAAAGGAAATGCACTTAAAAATAAACAACTTTGGACAGGTCAGTGACACATCAAAAGTTTTGATCAGCGGGGCTCTGGGTGCCAAGACCCCTGCTGATTGCGTAAAGTAAGGTGCTGAAGCATTCACTTCAGCACGGTGTCCCTTCCGCTTTCATTGTTCCCTATCAGCTCTACTTGGCAGCTAAAGGCAGACACATAGATGTCTATAGAAGTCTATGCATCCATCTTCAGATGTCTAGAGAAACCGACAGGCAATGATGCCAGCCAAAGCGGCACAGCGCTTGGGTGAGCACTGCAACCCCCTAATTTCAGCAATCAGCAGGGTCTGATCAAAGTTTTTGACATGTGGCTCTAACAAGTTAAAAAAAAGTTTTAAAGTCCAATTACTCTTTAAAAGCAATTAACCACAATCTTCTTGTCCCCATGAATATTCAGTCTAAATATAAACACAAAGTTGTATATGAAGGTAAGATTAATGGCCAACCACAGCTTCTCCTAGTTATAAAGGATGTCTGAGAAGTAAGGTATGCTTTAAGAACTGTCGATATTCAAAACAGGGTCAAGAAGTGATTCTGGAAACTACAGGCCGGTAAGTCTGACTTCTATTGTGGGTAAAATGTTTGAGGGGTTTCTACAAGATGCCATCCTGGAGGGCCTCAAGGAAAATAACTGTATAACTCCATATCAGCACGTGTTTGTGAGAGATCGCTCCTGTCACACCAACCTGATCAGCTTCTACGAGGAGGTAAGCTCTAGACTGGAACAGGAAGAGTCACTGGATCTTGTGTATCTGGACTTTTCCAAAACATTTGATCCTGTGCTGCATAAAGGGTTGGTATATAAGATGAGAATGCTTTGTTTGGGGGAGAATGTATGTAAGTGGGTAAGTAACTGGCTCAGTGATAGAAAGTAGAGGGGCTTATAAATTGTACATACTCTGATTTGGTCACCGTTACTAGTGGAGTACTATAGGGGGCAGTATTGGAGGGGATGGTAATAGTGTAGCATGTCTCCATTGAAAGTATGGGTTGGCCGGGCTCTCCTACAAGTAACACCCAGGTCACGTCAAAAACTGACAAAAGCTCCCAATTGGTGTAGACATACTACACTAGTACCGTTCAGTACTAGTAGATGGCTCCCAGCCCTCCTCCTCATCCCGACCAATGCCGGAGTGTAAGCTCTCCACATCCCGACTGGTGCCGTAGTTTCAGCCCTCCACATCCTGACCAGTGCTGGTCAAGAGGAGTGTCTGGAGGGAGCTTTCTAGCTGCCGTCATGCCGGAGCTGAGTGTCAGCCCTGTGCCAGAGTGTTAGTGCTTCGGTCCGGCACTGGTCGAGAAGAGAGTCCGGGAGTTTCCTGGTTATAGTCATGCCAGAGTTGGGAGCTGACTACTATTACTGAGCGATACTAGTGTAGTATATCTCCGCCAATGGGGAGCTTTTGCCAGCTTGGTGTGTGACCTGGGTGTTACCAGTAGGTTAGTCCGGCCAAGCAATACTACATACTACACTAATACCGGAGGGGTCACTGTTACTAGTGGCGTATCACAGGGGGCAGTATTGGGCCCTATTCTTGTTTATATATTTATTCACAGTCTCGTAGATGGATTATACAGTAAAATACCAATATTTGCAATATAAACTGAAGGCTTGGGCAGAAAGGTGGTAAATGAGGTGTAACACTGATACATATAAGGTTCTGCACACAGGCAGGAAATACATGTCACCATTACACACTAAATGGGAAACCACTGGGGACACCAACATGGAGAAGGACTTGGAGGTTTTAGTTAACCGTAAGCTTAACTGGAGGAACCAGTGTCAGACAGCTGCTGCCAAGGCAAATAGGATCATGGGGTGCATATGAAGAGGTCTAGGGGCGCATGATGAGAACATTGTTCTTCCTCTTTACAAGTCACTGATCAGACCACACATGGAATATTGTGGATAGTTTGGGGCTCCGGTACTCCAGAAGGACATATCAGAGCTTGAGCAGGTACAAAGACAGGCAACTAAAGTAATAAAAAGAATAGACGGACTACAAGACTCAGAGGGGTTATCAAAATTGTGGTTATTTAGTTTAGAAAAAAGATGGCTGATAGGTGACCTAATAACTATGTATAATATATCAGGGTCAGCACAGAGATCCTCTCATCATCTATTATACCCAGGACTGTAACAAGGGGGCGCTCTAATAACTATGTATAGATAGATCAGGGGGCAGTACAGAGATCTCTCCCATCTATTATACCCAGGACTGTAACAAGGGGGCGCTCTAATAACTATGTATAGATATCAGGGGTCAGTACAGAGATCTCTCCATCATCTATTATACCTAGGACTGTAACAAGGGGGCGCTCTAATAACTATGTATAGATATATCAGGGGTCACCACAGAGATCCTCTCATCATCTATTATACCCAGGACTGTAACAAGGGGGCGCTCTAATAACTATGTATAGATATATGTGGGACAGTACAGAGATCTCTCCCACCATCTATTATACCCAGGACTGTAACAAGGGGGCGCTCTACTAACTATGTATAGATATATCAGGGGTCAGTACAGAGATCTCTCCCATCATCTATTATACCCAGGACTGTAACAAGGGGGCGCTCTAATAACTATGTATAATATATCAGCGGTCAGTACAAAGATCTCTCCCATCATCTATTATACCCAGGACTGTAACAATAACTATGTATAGATATATCAGGGGTCAGTACAGAGATCTCTCCCATCATCTATTATACCCAGGACTGTAACAAGGGGGCGCTCTAATAACTATGTATAGATATATCAGGGGTCAGTACAGAGATCTCTCCCATCATCTATTATACCCAGGACTGTAACAAGGGGGCGCTCTAATAACTATGTATAGATATATCAGGGGTCAGTACAGAGATCTCTCCCATCATCTATTATACCCAGGACTGTAACAAGGGGGCGCTCTAATAACTATGTATAATATAATAGGGGTCAGTACAGAGATCTCTACAACATCTATTATACCCAGGACTGTAACAAGGGGGCGCTCTACTAACTACGTATAAATATGTCAGGGGCCATTACAGAGATCTCTCCCATCATCTATTATACCCAGGACTGTAACAAGGGGGCGCTCTAATAACTATGTATAGATATATCAGGGGTCAGTACAGAGATCTCTCCCATCATCTATTATACCCAGGACTGTAACAAGGGGGCGCTCTAATAACTAAGTATAGTGTAGTGAAGTAAGGGGTAAAGTCCTGGTTGGTGTGTATATACCACGGAGATTACTAAACTCCAGGATATAACTCCGTGGTTTGCATGAGGCAGGGGCTGTCCGGGTCACACGTATATTCCAGTCGAGGAAGTACCTGAACCTGGAACACAGCTGAAACATAATTAAAAAAGGAGCAGGAAAAGCTCAGTAAGAGAGAGATTGTGGCAGAGTGTGTTCAGCCGGACCAGAGAGAGGACAGACTGTGTGCAGAGTCCCTGGAAAGCGAAGAGAACCTGAAGAGCTGAAGGAAGCAAAACCCTGAGGAAAGGGATGGGAGAGAATCCCTGCATCAGATTACAAAGACTGTTATTTTGTGTGCCTTATGGACATTATATGGCTGGAGAAAGCCGGTGTTTGTTTATGACTGAGAGTTTGGCAATAAACCCCCCTGCTTTACCATCACCGACCTCTGCTGCCACCGGACTGCCTGCAGTGGAAACAGCCCTGTTGTGGATCCTGCTTACACTATGTATTGATATATCAGGGCAAAGTACAGAGATCTCTGCCATCATCTATTATACCCAGGACTGTAACAAGGGGGCGCTCGAATAACTATGTATAATATATCAGGGGTCAGTACAGAGATCTCTGCCATCATCTATTATACCCAGGACTGTAACAAGGGGGCGCTCTAATAACTATGTATAATATATCGGGTCAGTACAGAGATCTCTCCCATCATCTATTACACCCAGGACTGTAACAAGGGGGCGCTCTAATAACTATGTATAGATATATCAGGGGTCAGTACAGAGATCTCTCCCATCATCTATTATACCCAGGACTGTAACAAGGGGGCGCTCTAATAACTATGTATAGATATATCAGGGGTCAGTACAGAGATCTCTTCCATCATCTATTATACCCAGGACTGTAACAAGGGGGCGGTCTAATAACTATGTATAGATATATCAGGGGTCAGTACAGAGATCTCTCCCATCATCTATTATATCCAGGACTGTAACAAGGGGGCGCTCTAATAACTATGTATAGATATATCAGGGCTCAGTACAGAGATCTCTCCCATCATCTATTATACCCAGGACTGTAACAAGGGGGCGCTCTAATAACTATGTATAATATATCAGGGTCAGAACAGAGATCTCTCCCTTCATCTACTACACCCAGGACTGTAACAAGGGGGCGCTCTAATAACTATGTATAATATATCAGGGGTCAGTACAGAGATCTCTCCCATCATCTATTATACCCCGGACTGTAACAAGGGGGCGCTCTAATAACTATGTATAGATATATCAGGGGTCAGTACAGAGATCTCTCCCATCGTCTATTATATCCAGGACTGTAACAAGGGGGCGCTCTAATAACTATGTATAGATATATCAGGGGTCAGTACAGAGATCTCTCCCATCATCTATTATACCCAGGACTGTAACAAGGGGGCGCTCTAATAACTATGTATAATATAATAGGGGTCAGTACAGAGATCTCTACAACATCTATTATACCCAGGACTGTAACAAGGTGGTGCTCTACTAACTACGTATAAATATATCAGGGGCCATTACAGAGATCTCTCCCATCATCTATTATACCCCGGACTGTAACAAGGGGGCGCTCTAATAACTATGTATAGATATATCAGGGGTCAGTACAGAGATCTCTCCCATCGTCTATTATATCCAGGACTGTAACAAGGGGGCGCTCTAATAACTATGTATAGATATATCAGGGCTCAGTACAGAGATCTCTCCCATCATCTATTATACCCAGGACTGTAACAAGGGGGCGCTCTAATAACTATGTATAATATATCAGGGTCAGAACAGAGATCTCTCCCTTCATCTACTACACCCAGGACTGTAACAAGGGGGCGCTCTAATAACTATGTATAATATATCAGGGGTCAGTACAGAGATCTCTCCCATCATCTATTATACCCAGGACTGTAACAAGGGGGCGCTCTAATAACTATGTATAATATAATAGGGGTCAGTACAGAGATCTCTACAACATCTATTATACCCAGGACTGTAACAAGGGAGCGCTCTAATAACTATGTATAATATATCGGGGGTCAGTACAGAGATCTCTACCATCATCTATTATATCCAGGACTGTAACAAGGGGGCGCTCTAATAACTATGTATAATATATCAGGGTCAGTACTGAGATCTCTGCCATCATCTATTATACCCAGGACTGTAACAAGGGGACGCTCTAATAACTATGTATAGATATATCAGGGGTCAGTACAGAGATCTCTCCCATCATCTATTATACCCAGGACTGTAACAAGGGGGCGCTCTAATAACTATGTATAATATATCGGGGAACAGTACAGAGATCTCTCCATCTCCATCATTAGGCTTGATATCTGTCAACAACACCTGAAGCTTGGCCTGATTTACAACTCCAGTGGATCCTCTCTCATGCTCTTCAGCGTGCAGTGCCTGGCAGAGGACTAGTCCAGTGGATCCTCTCTCGTGCTCTTCAGCGCGCGGTGCCTGGCAGAAGACAACTCCAGTGGATCCTGTCTCGTGCACCGCAGTGCGAGTTGCCTGGCAGATGAAAACTCCAGTGGATGCTCTCTTCTGCTCTGCAGCATGTGGTGCCTGACAGGGGACAACTCCAGTGGATCCTCTCTCATGCTCTTCAGCGCGCAGTGCCTGGCAGAGGACAACTCCAGTGGATCCTCTTTCATGTTCTAAAGTGCACGGTGCCTGACAGAGGACAACTCCAGTGGATCCTCTCTCGTGCTCCGCAGTGTGAGGTGCCTGGCAGACA
The DNA here is from genome assembly GCF_035609145.1 of Eleutherodactylus coqui. Classification (NCBI taxonomy): domain Eukaryota; kingdom Metazoa; phylum Chordata; class Amphibia; order Anura; family Eleutherodactylidae; genus Eleutherodactylus; species Eleutherodactylus coqui. Next base: position 224,591,029 of record NC_089843.1, read on the forward strand.
ACAACTCCAGTGGATCCTCTCTCATGCTCTGCAGTGCACGGTGCCTGGCAGAGGACAAGTCCAGTGGATCCTCTCTCGTGCTCTGCAGTTCACGGTGCCTAGCAGAAGACAACTACAGTGGACCCTCTCTCGTGTTCCGCAGCGCGCGGTGCCTGGCAGAGGACAACTCCAGTGGATCCTCTCTGATGCTCTTTAGCGCGCGGTGCCTGGCAGAGGACAACTCCAGTGGATCCTCTCTCGTGCTCCGAAGTGTGAGGTGCCTGGCAGACAACAACTCCAGTGGATCCTCTCTCATGCTCTGCAGTGCGCGGTGCCTGGCAGAGGACAAGTCCAGTGGATCCTCTCTCGTGCTCTGCAGTTCACGGTGCCTAGCAGAAGACAACTACAGTGGACCCTCTCTCGTGTTCCGCAGCGCGCGGTGCCTGGCAGAGGACAACTCCAGTGGATCCTCTCTGATGCTCTTTAGCGCGCGGTGCCTGGCAGAGGACAACTCCAGTGGATCCTCCTTCATCCTCTGCAACTATTTTGTTTTTCTGTTGATGGTGCTATGTGAGGACTAATTTTCTTGCAGGATGACTTGTGGTTTCTATTACCACCATTTGGGAGTGCGTACTGTGATGAAATGATACTGATAGATCATCACCCATCTTGGATGTCAATCCGCCACCTTTCTTGTCTGAGAAAAGTTGAATGGATCTAGACAGTTGTTTAAGTGTATTCAAATACGCAAAGCTCATCAATATTCATTCAACTGCCATACACTTGTGTAGGAGAGCGGTCTTTGATCCAATTTGCTCCTCTTGGGACCAGCAAGAAAGCCCTTTGTTGTAGTGATAATGAAATTAGCAATTTGCAGGAGTTCCATTGTCTCCTTGCCCTCCAGTATGCATCCCCCAGACTTGCTATCTGCAATTTCCCACCACTGAGATGGGACAAAGAAAAAATAAAAGTGAAGATTATGGGCCATTAGAAGGTTCCAGGTCAACAACAAATATATTTTTGAATATGTGAGTGTGCCATGGATGCAGTGCATTCACTCCCGAACCCTGGAAGCCAGAGAATTGCATGCCTGTGAAGCTAATCATCTATCACATATTATGTTTGGTATCCACTTGTAGCTAAATTCATGATATGAAACAAAGCTTCCCTATTAGAGGGTCTCTGAGGGAAATATGGCCGAAATGTTAGACTGGGTTTCCATCTGGAAGATCTATGCATCTACTAAGCCATCTGCTGGTGATGTCATCAGGAGGACGGCGGAGATGGGACCCAGAGTAAATTTAAGGCTGGCTTCACACGTGGTTGAATTCCCATGCAAATCTCACGAAATGACTGCAGCAGTACCGCACCGCAATTCCGCGAGATTTCTGCAGCAGAGATGCAGCTTCAAAAGGTTTTGAAGTGGGTTCACCGCCTGTATTCTGCTGTGGCCATCTCTCCCTATAGAGATGAGAGCCGGCAGTGGAAACGGCAACACAATTGACATGCCGCGCCTTTGAATTCCACGACGCATGTCAGTTTAAGCACGGCTTGACTGCAACGGATCAGCCGCAGCGCGTGGACATCATTTTTGCCAATCTCATCCGCTTTGCTTCTTGATCCCAGGATTAATATTGCAGGCAGATTTTCTGTGCAGAAAGCGTCAATTCTGCCCCGTGTGAACCCAGCCTAAAACTAAAGAGGGCTCCCCCCATTGTCAGACCCAGGAGAGCCTTCTCCATGCAGGCTGTCCATCTTCCCATGCATTACTCACCCCAGGACTATTTTCTGCTATTTTCTACTATTTACTTCCTTTTATTTTCCTCCTATTTGTGGATTTGCATGTTCCTCACCCTATGAATATCTGTAGATTTTTACCTAAGTGCTGCTAACTCTTTTTAGAATAAGTTTTAACACTTATTTAGCCGTTTCCTTGAATATTTTAAGGGATCCATAACCTCGAAGTGTGTTGGCTAGTGGAAACCGATGTGGTTGACCTGCCTGTCCGACACAGTCAGTGGTGGCAGTGAAGTGTGTTGGGACTTGCTAGGCCATGCAGGGTGCTATTCTGGCTCCAGTTTGCATGAGTGCAGGAGCCAGGAAGCTGGAAATAAGCCCTCATGTCCACGAGCGGGTCAGATACTGCATGCGGGAGCCCGCAGCGGAAACCAACCCTGCCCACGGCCGAGGATACTGTTTAGATTTTTTATTTTGAATATATGAAAAGGGTTTATCTAACTTTTAACCTTTTTTAAAAATAAAAAACACTTTTCACTTTTTCTTTTTGTCCCCTAAGGAAACTTGAACTTGTAATCATTTGATCGCTCATAGAGTCTAACTCAGTACCATAAGACTGTTTTCTGACAGGCAGTCTATCAAGATGTGCAATAAATTGTGGTAGCCCTGGGGCATTCAAAAGACCCCAAGCTACCATAACAACCAAACGGCACCTCATAATCTCATTGCAAGTGGGCTATTCGAGATCCCTAAACACTAATTGGGGAATGTAAATGCTGCTGTCAGAAATGACTAGTTCTGTGAGTATTATTCACATTCTACTGCAGGTGTAGGTTATTACCAGTCTTGTGAGTATAATTCACAGTCTACCGCTGGTACAGGTTACCAGCTGATTTACCCGGCTCCTCTCGAGTTAATTTGGTAAAGGTGTTAACCTGCTGTCCGCACAGAAAATTTTCATGAAGTCATGGTTACTTCAGAGGAACCGAGGAATAAAATTTGTATACACAGAGGAGCGTTAGATTCTCCTCAGACTGCATGTACCAATGTCCCTCTGCGGAATGCGCCCCCCCCCACTCTCCTCACTTTTTACCCTTAAAGGTAACGCCCATTTTATTTAAATTTAAACCCAGACTGGTGGTTGCAGCCCTTTCTTAGCATTGATTAATCGAGTAGTGACTTCTTGACTTATCCTATGTAAGACCCAAAGAATGCTCGTGCCAAACTTCTTGTTTGAACGACACCAGGAAGTTAGAGAATTAGATTTGGTACATTACACAAGGGTGCCAATACTTTTGCACTTAGCATTGAATAATCAAGTTGTGACCCATTTAATTTTCCTATTTAGGACCTAAAGAATACTTGTGCCAAATTTCATGTTTGTACGACCCTGGAAAGTTAAAGAATAAGGTTAGGTACAAAACACAGGGGTGCCAATACTTTTGCACTTAGCATTAAAAAAACAAGTTGTGACCCCCTTACTTTTCCTACTTAAGACCTAAAGAAATTCTCCTGCCAAATTTCATGTTTGTACGACACTGGGAAGTTAGACAATTAGATTAGAAACATTACAAAGGGGTGCCAATACTTTTGCACTTAGCATTCAAAAATCGAGTTGTGACCCCTTTATGTTTTCTAGTTAGGACCTAAAGAATGCTCCTGCCAAATGTAATGCTTGCATGGGACTGGGAAGTTAGAGAATTAGTGGCGAGTCAGTGAGTGAGGGCTGATTACCATTCTTGTGAGTATAATTCACACTATGTGGCTGGTGTAGGTTAATAGAAGTCTTCTGAGTATAATTGACTGACTACCGCTAGTGTAGGTCATTAGCAATGCTGTGGATATAATTCACGGTCTGCTGCTTGTATGCCCTGATATATATATACACACTGGGCTTGTGTGCTCTATTTTTAAATGTTACCAATAAAGTTTGGTTATATTTACTTTTTCTCAGTGAATATACCCATTCTGAGACCTATAACTTTTTGATTTTTCCGCGGACGGGGCCGTGTGATAGTTTGTTTTTTGCAGAGCAGCCTATAGTTTTTAGTGGTTCCATTGTTGGGTACATACAAATTTTTGATCACTTTTATTTCCCTTTTGAGAGCGAAGGGGTGCTCCAAAAATTGAACTCTGGCATTGTTATACTTTTAACAACATTTACTGTCCCCTGTAAATAATGTGATAGTTTAGACATGTTTTTTTTGCTTTGATTTTTATATGACCCGCTGCCTAAACCATCGGTGTTGATTGCGCTGTGACTTGTGCATTTTGTCTATTTCCTGTCTGCATTGGTACGTTTTACTGGCTAAATGAAACTTTACTTTTAGTCCTTTCTGCCATCCACCTCCCCAAATAGCATCTTTCACCCATTTTTGTTGAGATGCTTGCCTTATCTAAGGAGAGAAATAACCCCCCCTTCTTTTGGTCAGTAGGTTTGCAATGCTAAACTCAGCTGGCTAGTCAATTGGAACTTGATTAGCTACTCCCATTTGTTTCCTAGTTGTACCTTAACTTTCATTATAAAATCAATGTAAGCATGTATGCCACGCGAGTGGCTGCCTAGCGAATTTGAGCTGTATAAAGTGTGGCTGGAATCAAGTGTGATGCAGTTTGACCATGGCAGTTCAACAGGGTAGGAGACAGGTAGACCACAAACTCTGCCTCAATGCCTTACACTTCTCAGCTATCACTAATGCTGTCACCTTGGTTCTCATCCTTGCTCTCAGTTTCAGACCCTCTTTCCAACGCCCACCTCTGGGACACTTTATTCACATCAGCCCCTCTCTCCTGTCTCCACCTATGCACAGCTCACATGCACTTTAATTTCTTACTAAGCCTCAAACCCCCTAACACCACTAACAAACATAAAAGTCGCCCTCATAAATCTTCTAACCATCTGCTCACCCTCGCTATTTTGCTGCTACTAGCAGCTGGGAATATCTCTCGGAACCAGGGCCAACCCTCCACTGCTCCTAACTATTACCCCCCACCTGACTCATTTAGACACCCCTCAAGCCCAACTGCTAGCCCATGCAAACCCTCCCTTCACTCCTTTAAATGTGCGCTCTGGAACTGCCAGTCAGCATGTAATAAACTCCCCACAACTTTTTTACTTGTAAATCCCTAAATCTGCCCGCTCTCACAGAAACGTGGATACAGCAGTCTGGCACGCCCCCCCCCCCCCCCCTCCTGCTGCATTGTCTTACAATGGCCTGCAGTTCTCCCATACCCTGAGACCAGATGACAGGCGTGGTGGAGGAGTAGGTGCTCTTCTCTCCCCGAAATGTACCTACCAGGTCATCCCTCCCTGTACCCTCACTCACTTTCCCATCATTTGAGGAACATACGCTACGGCTTTTCTACTCACTGTCCATGCAAGTAGCAGTTATATATGGCCCCCTGGTCCTCACCACCTGTTTCTGGACCATTTTGCCACCTGGCTCCCCTACTTCCTATCCGGCAAAATTCCAACCCTCATCCTAGGTGATTTTAACATCCCCACCAATGACCTGTCTCCCCATCTGCCTCTCAGCTTCTATCACTCACCTCCTCCCTTGGTCTCACAACTCACTGCCTCTCCCACTCACAGGGATGGCAATACTCTGGATCTGGTCTTCCTCCATCCCTGCTCTGCTTCCCACTTCACTAACTCCCCTCTTCCGCTCTCGGACCATAACCTGCTCTCTTTTTCTGTCAAGCTCCCTAACATCTCTCCAGACCCTCTTACCTACCGTACTTACAGAAACCTTCAGACCATTCACACGCAGGACCTTGCCGAGTCCCTACAGTCCTCTCTGTCCCCTATCTCTCTCTTCTCCTGCCCCAAGCTGGCTGCCACACATTACCACATCACTCTCAAACATGCCCTGGATGAAGCGACTCCCCCCATGACCAAAGCCATCCGATGTACAACGCACCAACCCTGGCTCACGCCTCAAACGCGTTTAATCCAGTGGTGCTCGAGAAGTGCTGAACGGCTGTGGAGAAAGTCGCAAATGTCCACTGACTTTCTCCACTTCAAATTCATGCTCAGAACCTACAACCTCGCCCTCTCTCACTTCTCTCGTCTCCTCACTATCTCACAATCCTAAATGGCTCTTTGATACCTTTCACTCCCTTCTTCACCTCCTCTCTATCCCCCTGTAACGGATCTCAGTGCTGTAGAGCTGGCTGCTTACTTTAAAAAGAAAATTGATGACATCCGTCAGGAAATAACTTCCCAATCCCAGACTAGCCCTGACCCTAGTGTCACCAATACTGCATCTAGCTCCTGCTCACTGCCTGTATTCAGACAAATGACAGAGGAAGAAGTCTCTAAATTGCTTTCCTCTGCTCGCCCCACTACCTGTGCTAGCGACCCTCTCCCCTCACACCTCCTCCGATCCCTCTCCCCAGTGGTCATCTCCCATCTCACCACTATATTCAACCTCTCTCTGACCTCTGGCATCTTTCCCTCTTCTTTCAAACACGCCATCATATCCCCACCGCTAAAGAAGCCGACTCTGGACGCGACTGATGCTGCCAACTACCGACCCATCTCTTATCTCCCCTATTGGAATGCCTTGCTTACTCCCGCCTTATAACCTATTCATTCGAAAACTCTCTTCCGACGACACACGACAGAAACTGCCCTTACAAGGGTGTCAAATGACCTCCTGACAGCCAAATCGAGGGACGACTTCTCCCTACTGATCCTCCTCGACCTCTTCACAGCATTTACCACTGTTGACCACAAACTCCTCCTCAGTATGCTTCGCTCCATTGGCCTAAAGGACACTGCTCTCTCCTGGTTCTCCTCCTACCTATCTGACCGCTCTTTCAGTGTCTCCTTTGCTGGCTCTACCTCCTCTCCTCTTCCCCTTGCTGTTGGGGTCCCCCAGGGCTCGGTCCTCGGCCCTCTCCTTTTCGCCATCTACAAAGCCACTATTGGACAAACCATCAGCAGATTTGGCCTCCAATACCACCTGTATGCTGATGACATCCAGTTATACACCTCTTCCCGTGACATCTCTGCACCTTTCTTCTAAAACATCACTGACTGTCTGTCCGCTGTCTCTAACTCTATGTCCTCACTTTACCTAAAACTAAACCTCTCTAAAACTGACCTACTGGTGTTTCCGCCCTCCACTAACCGACCTCCTCCTGACATCTCCATCTCAGTGTGTGACGCCACCATAACTCCCAGACAGCATGCCCGCTGCCTTGGGGTCATATTCAACACCAATCTCCCCTTTACGCCCTACATCCAATATCTGGCCTCGACATGTCAGCTACGCCTCAAGAACATCGCAAGAATCCACTCTTCTCTCGCTGTGGACATGCTAAAAACGCCCACAACTCATTGCTGATCGGCTTTTCCTGCACCAGACTCTTCCCCCTCCAATCCATCCTGAATGCGGCAGCCAGGCTCATCTTCCTGTCCAGCCACTACTCAGATGCCTCTGCCCTGTGCCGGTCACGACACTGGCTGCCCGTTACATACAGAATTCAATTTAAACTTACTACCCTCATCCATAAAGCCCTCCACAGCACAGCGCCCCCCCCCCCCCCTATATTGCCTCCCTCCTCTCAATCCATCACCCAGCCTGGGCCCTCCACTCTGCTAATGAAACCAAACTAAGTGCCCTTCTAATTCGAACTTCTCATTCCCACCTCCAAAACTTCTCCATAGCAGCCCCGGTCCTCTGGAACGCACTACCAAAGGCTACCCGGGCAATCCCGGACTCGCAGAACTTCAGGCGTGCTCTAAAAATGCACCTCTTCAGGGTGGCATACCGCATCTCCTAAACCAAAGCCCTCTGTACCCCCCCTGATAACATGCTCCCTGACCTACTGACTGCAATCTCTGCCAGCTGCCACCAACTGCCCCCCTGCAATCATACCATTTCTGCCGTCACACGGCCAAATGTCTGACCATTGTCTATGTGTATAGGATCCCTCACTCTCCACCCCACCATACCGTGCACATCTCCAGCCCGCCATACCGTGCACATCTCCACCTCGCCATACCGTGCACATCTCCACCTCGCCACACCGTGCACATCTCCACCTCGCCACACCGTGCACATCTCCACCTCGCCACACCGTGCACATCTCCACCTCGCCACACCGTGCACATCTCCACCTCGCCACACCGTGCACATCTCCACCTCGCCATACCGTGCCCATCTCCAGCCCTTTACCTTCTGTATCCCCCCATTACTTGTAGTATGTAAGCTCGTTGGAGCAGGACCCGCACCCCTATTGTTTCCATCAGCTGATTACTATGTAACCGTGGTTCTGTAATGTTTGTATTGTCTTTCTGTATCCCCCCTGTCTATGTAAGCGCTGCGGGATATGTTGGGCTATACAAATAAAGAGTATTATTATTATTATTGTTTATACTGGGAAAATGTTTTTGCTTTTTTTACCTTTAATATTTTTTGTAATCCTTATAAAAATGGTGTTAAATTTATTTTTACTAATCTTAGTCCCCATAGAGGGATTAAAACAGTTCATAATGAGACTGTATCTGCTTTATGTAAGCCCTGGCCACCACACGAAACCTCACGTAACCCTTTAAGGAACTCCTTCTTGTTTCTCATTTTCATTTTTTTCTCCCCACTTTTAAAAAATCCTAACTCTTTTATTTCTCCATCGCCGTCGCTCTCTGAGGGCTTGGTGTTTTTTGCGGGATGAGTTGTATTTTCCAATTGTACTATATAATGTACTGCAATACTTTTATAAAAAGTCTTAGTGGAGTGAAGTGAAAAAAAAACTAAATTCCGCCATCTTTGGGTGCGACTTGTTTCCACTGCGTACACACTGCAACAGAAATGACCCGATAACGTTACTCTATGGTTCTGTACAAATACTATGACATCTAATTTATTTAGGTTTTTTTATGTACTACTTTTATTTTTTTCAAAGATATTACCTTTTTTAAAATTATTTTTTGCTGCCATCTTCTGACATCTATAACTTTTTTATTTTTTGGCTGCCATGTTTGTGCGATTGTGGGATGATTTTTACCATTCTGGAGTGCATAGGATGTTTTGATCGCTTTCTATTACATTTTTTCTTGGAGACGGAGTGACGTGTTTTGTTTTTTTTTCTCTGACGACATTCACTGTGTGCTGTAAATAATGTGTTACCTTGATAGACTGGACTTTTACAGCTGCAGCGATACTGTTAGAATTGTGCTGGCTGGGATCTGTTGTACCACATGGTTTCTAGCAGCACAGCCCTACAGGTGTAGAATGATTGAGCTGACTGGGTCTGGTGTTCTCCTGATAGCCGATCACCACCGGTCTAGCTACAGATAAATATCCTCTCTCTGTAAGAGGAAGCTGGTGTCCCTTCACTCTAGGGTTTGTTGGTTTTGCATCCCTGTACATGTGTTATGTGTGTGAACAGGGGCTAGTCCAATGTTTGTGCAGGTGGCCAGACATCAGGTGTGGATAGTATAAATAAGGGCTAGTCCAGTGTTTGTGCAGGTGGCCAGACATCAGGTGTGGATAGTATAAATAGGTGCTAGTCCAGTGTTTGTGCAGGTGGCCAGACATCAGGTGTGGATAGCCCTGTTCTGTGTATATGGTGTGAACAGCATCATGTTCTGTATGTCTGTGCAGTTGGCTAGACATGAGGAGTGAACTGTCCTGTTCTATGTGGTTGTGTGTCTGGCATGCTAACCCTAGTGTGTTGCTGTGTGATTTGTGTTCTGTGTTCCGGTCTGTTCTGGTTCTGTGTATTAACCCTTAAGAGACAGTCAGTGATGAGGTTCCAGCGCAGGGTCACCTTTATTGAGGCAATCACCTTGCTTATTAGGTAGGGTCCTGCCATTCTCCCTGCAGCTGGGGGTCAGTTGTCTTGCTAGTGTAGGGACCCGCAAGACAACCAGTAACCTTGATAGCGGCTTGCGGGCTTAAGTATTTTGGCCAACTTACGTACTTTTATAGCTCTAACATCTGCTTATGTGTACGGGTATGCATGGCGAGTCTGTGTCGTCAGTTGCTTCCTCTTCGCGACCTGGTCACGTTCGTGTGGGCCCGGTGTTTTTTTGCCCTCACGAAAGTAACAGATACCAAATATGCATTTTTGTTTTACTATTTAGATTCTTTCATTATAAAAGTTTTGAGTGTCCGAACGTGCCAAAAGGCAGATGTGCCTGGGATGGAGGGGGACACCATCCTGTAGTTTGCCACAGACAGCTGAGAGGCTAGGTTCATGCCTAACACCTATATACAGATAACACACGATCCCCCATTCACAATGGGTGGTAATCACACTTTATTTACTCTCCCTCCCTGCACAGCACAGTGACGTCTACACATGTCACACAGCATGTCTAACCCCATGCCTAAAATAGTCTCATCTCCCACAGAAGTCTATGGGTCTGCTCCTGCCCATTGTAATAGATAGTCATGTACAGGCAACAGAATAGACAAACTTCAATCAGAAAATAAAAAGAGATTAGAACAATTGAGATTAGATTAGAATTAATTGGTAAACAAGTGATACATTCTCGAATACATTTAGGCTTGTTACTCCTCACTAAATACTTCTGAAAACAGTCCAGAAAAGGAAGCCTAAAATGCACCAGATTTATTTATAGTGTGAGCCATTATATTGGTGTAAAGTTGGCCAGCCAAAAGGGGACATATGGAAGAGTGGTGCATCACGTGTCCAGAGGGATATGCCAGATACTGCATACCACATAGGCACCATGTGTGATCAGGCTCTGGTTCAGCCATCCTAATGTTAGGGCAGTAATAATAGATTTCCCCATCGGAATCAAAGCCATATTCGATTAATGTTGGAAACGTTTTTTGATGCCAGCATTCTTGTGGTCTCGAGGCTATTGTATATATTATATGTACCTACGGTCATTAGAAAAAGTAGGTTCACCCTCTCTAAATATTATGGTTTTACATATGAGGTCATAAAAAAAAAAAATAAATACAACCTTACCTGAACAACAACACATGATAAATAAGCAGTGACATGGTGTGATCTAAGAGAAACTAGGTCAAATGCAGAAGCAATGTGTGAAAAAGTAAGTGCACTCTATGAATTACTATCTTGTAGCAGCACCTTTAGCAGCACCAGCTTGAAGTCATTGTTTATTAACTCTTCTGTACAGCAATGCTTTATTCCATTGAGGTTTGAGGGGATTAGTTTATGCACAGCTCTCTTAAGGTATCGCCATAGCTAGAGATATGTTGGGGGGAGGGCTAGCTCGGGAAGTACTGCGGCAAATTCTGTAGCTTGAGGCTGTCTCTGATGGCCAAGGGACAGATACCAGATGGGAGCAATAAACACTTCCAACAAGCCGTACTTGTTCAGTCTGTTTGTAATGATAGTGTCATGAACCTGGACATTAAACATGCTGATACCTTTAGGCCGCTCTCACACATGCGTTCAGCTAAACGCTGCTCGGAACAATGATTTTGAACGCTAATCACAGCACTTTCTAACGCACCCCATCATTTTGATGGGTGATGGGGTGTTAAAAAATGCGAAAATGCTGAAAAATAGAACAGACCGCTTAAAAATCACGTGCGTTACAAACACCGTCTTCTCAGGTCTGAGAAGTTCCATTTAATTCAATGGAGCATTGTACCACGGCTAGCTCGGCGCTTGGGATGCCGCGCTAATCATGGTAAAAAGCGATGTGTGCGAGAGTGACCTTAGAGTCTGAGATGTCGCTCTTGGATTTTCATGGCGTTTCTCTGAGCATTGCATGGTCTGACTTTGGGGTGAATTTGCTGGGGCGACCACCCCTGGGAAGTTTGTCAACTGTCTTGAATGTTTTCCACTTGTGAATGATCTTTCTCACTGTGGAATAACCCTTACGAAATTGTTGGGCAGCAACAATTGCTTCCACTAAAGGCCCATTTACACGGAGTGAGGATTGTTCAAGAATCACTCAAACGGCAGTTTGAGTGACAGTTTTGAGCGATCATCTTTGCATAACTCTTAAGTAGCTAATTAGCTACTTAAAGAGTTAAATGCAGGCGGAGCGGACACAGCTGATAACTCCCAGAACAGCAGCTGTTTTATATATGCAAACAGCTGCTTTGTTCTCGTAGTTATCAGCAGTGTCCCGCTGAGCTGATAGCTTCGAGAAACAGCAGGAGCGCTGACAGCTGCTTTGTTCTCAGCACTTTCAGCTGGTATCCTGCTGAGAAGTCCCAGCAGAATACTAGCTGAAAGAATGCTCTCAGCGCCGCCTGCTGAGCCAATCAGTGTGTGGCACTGATAACAGTTATCGGTAATTTTAGCTTGCTAGAAATCACCGATGAAGGAACAGTGCACGATGGCCGCACATTTAGACAATGATTATCGCTCAAAAGATGGCTTTTGAGTGAAGTTTGAGCCATGATTGTATCTAAATGGGCCTTAAGATTTATGCTCAAGTCTTTCCTCCTTTGCATTCTGTTGCCTGAATGCTACAGACCAGCAAATTGCCAAACTTCACTTTTATAGAGATGGTCACACTTGCTTATAATCAATTAATTAAGGGCGTCTGATTAGCAGCACCTGGCTGTTACCCTCTATTCTTATAAATTCTTTATTTCTAAATGTGTTTCTCTTTTTTATTCCCCAACACATCATTGATAACATTGTTAGGTCATGTAAGAGTAATAACCAAACAGAACAAAACAAAATAACGATATGTCACATAAAACGACTCTCCTTAACAGGCTCACCAATCTCTGAACCTTATAACCAACCAAGTGGAGAATAAAACAATGCGGGGAGGATGTAATCCCTCGATGGGGACCTGTAGTTCATCCCTTCAAATAATGAAATGTGGACCCCGATAGGAGAAATCCAGGCTCCATTCCAATACTTCCAACCTGTAGTTGGCTTCTACCTATCTAAGAACCAGAACCTTTCCCTCCTGCAGGACAACTGAACTTCTTCTACAAGTAACTAGATGGGGAAGGGAAACCAAAAAGATCTAAAAGAAAGGAGAGCTGGGGAAAGAGAGAGAGAGAGAACACAAAAGGAGGGGGTGAGGGAGTTAGTGGAGGGGAGGAGGCCCCCACCCAATGTAGGGTATAGTGGAAGGGAGGTGAACTAGCATCTAGCCATGCTTCCCCCTCAGTGTGGCGATGACGCCGCCCTTCTGGGGGTGACTCTATTCTTCCTGCTACCAAAACCATTTTCTGGAGCCTTTGTGTAATTAGGAGTTGTAGACATGGCGGTGCTCGCTAGAGTCTTGGGGTACTCACCCTCTTTATTTCTATGGAGACAGTAGGCATGGGCTTTCTCCCTTTGCTTCTGCATTTTAGCTTAGCCTTCAGTATACTATGACACAATGTAATCGCCACGTGTTGTCGCTCATCTGAGGTTGTATTTACCTAATATTAATATCCTCTACGAATGTCCTGACACATAAGACCATAACATTCAGAGTGACTCTAACATTATACTGTATATAGGCTGGTCCATATATATTGGGGGATTTAATAGACAGATTTTTTAAAAAAATTTTATGAATATCTATATGCTTGTCCAAAATTAATAGACATTGAGTATACGAGATGGAAGTGCTCTAGCTAGATTCTTCCTAAGAGGTGGCGCTTCCAGAAAACAGATCAGTATAGGGACGGGTTCACACAGGCGTAGATGTAAGATGCTGCAGGGCTCAGGAAGCGTTTTACAGCCCGTTACCCGGCCGTGACCCTGCATACAGCCGTGTATGATGGCGTAATTGTCCTGCTCATGACGGCGCCCCCATGAGGTGGTCATGCGCAGTACACCTGTTTTATTGTGTCTGTATTCCTTGCACCGTCGCTTAGCATTGCCACGTCTACCCGCAGCCCACACACAATGTAATTCTGCAACAATAGAAAACAATAGGCTCTTTCTCACATATATATGCGGCAGAAAAAAACGCTGCCTTCTATTTTGCGCCCATGGATTGCACAATTCCGACACACTGATGTGAGCGGACCTGCATAAGGCAATAATATTGGTTGCCTGCGAACTACTGTGTATCAAACGGGTGGACGGAGCCCTGAAAATACGCAATTCAAGTACAGTCGTGTGAGCCCGGCCTAAGGGTGTGAAATAATTAGGAAATAAGTTTTATTTAGGCGTGTTGAATTCCTGGTAACAGCAGCGCTCACTGAACCAATCACAGTCGTCGTGTTGGTTCATTGAGTGCTGCATTGATTGGCTGAGAGCGGCGCTCACTGAACCAATCACAGCCATCGCTTCCAGGAAATGGAATTTATGAACCCCGCAACCAGGAAGTGATGTTCTGTCAGCGGTCGGGGAGTGAAAGACACGTGGTGGAGCTACAGAAGTTCGGAGACCAGTGTGAGGGACCTGGACCGTGCCAGCTAGGTAAGTAAAATAACACATTCCCCAAAAATAAGACCTAGGGCCTCTTTTGCCCAGTCATTTTTAATATACTTCCCTCATCTACCAGCGCTTGACATCTTTGCATCAGCAGAGCATCATGTGGCCTGTGGCATCCAGTATACTGATCCCAGGGGCTAGTCTAGACACTCCTAGTCCTGATTATAGGACATTACTGATGGCCATTACTGGTTAAGGTGGGCAGCAAGGAGCACCCTAGCGGCAGCAATCATTCTTTACCAGTGTAAGCAAAGACTGGCCGGAGGGACACAATGGTGGTGGAGAGCAGGGCAGATAGAAGGGCAGAGCTCGCTTATTGTGTAACCTTCCTCCCACTGCCACAGATGCTTAAGATTAATCACACAACCCCTTCAATCATTGGATTGACTTCAGATGTCATTTACATATATATCCGTATCTACATGCCTGTATGCGTATATGTGTGTGGGTGGGGGGTGGGGGGGGGGGTCACCAAAGGGTTGTTTACATAACACTAATATCAGGGTTACATTATTAATATAACAGTCATTAGCATTAATAATGTATCCGCGCTGTGATATAAGATGTCATATAGAAATGAAACAGTTAATATATTAACAAGATTATGGAGATTAAATTACCTCTTTGTTCCACTTCTAAAGCAGAATATGCAAAAAAAAAGAGAAAAAGACAAGTTATTATTTTTTCATATCAGACCTTTCGAAATAATTTAATATTAAGAAAACAAGTAAACGAAACTACAGAGAAAGTAAATGTATCAAGTTGTTTATAATTCAATGCAGAGACTAGAAATGGGAGAGAACGGAATCATTTCAGGTTAGATCGTGATTCTAGGCGGATTTTACATCATGAAGTTTTCAAAAGCAAAATAAAAATGAAGCTTCTGACGAACATCTGATCCAGAATAGCCGGACCTCGCCGCTAACGAACACATAGCTCACAGAAGAGAAAACCTTTCACTGAAATCATCATTAGCGCTTGGTCAAAGACTCCAAGTGTCATCGGAGACCCTCTGGTAGAGCGCCCAGCGTCACAAGATCACGAGAGTTAGACGCAGGAACCGCAGGGAGAACAAGCACAACACGGCAAAACTGACTGGCAGAAGGTCAGGACTTTATGGGGACTGGTGCCTACTTACTGTACAGAGCCGGAAGGAAGAGGGCTGGTAGACCAGTGCACATGATACGGAGTGTAGCGGCTCAAGAAAGCAGGATGAACAGGCTGCATCTATCATATGGACCTTCTTTTTGCCATCTAACCCCCGCTTCATATAATCTGCTTACTAGAGACCAGCATCACTTGTCAACAGGCAGCGGACAGCATGTTAGAAGGTCCAGAGACCCCTAGTGGCTAGCAATTTTTGAGGCCGACAACATGAGTTTCAGTGAAAAAAGTGAATTCTAATGTTCCTTGTTATGACATTGGCTATTATATTAAAGAGGTTTTCCAAAATAAATGTTTCCTTTAAGTTCAGATGCTCCTTGTGAAAAAATAATAAACCAACTCATGCTCCCCACTGCCTGCGGCTCCAGATCTCCACTGTGACATATTGTTGACCGGGTGCAGCAGACTTTATAGAACATCACAGGCGTCTGTCAGTAACCAGGGTCTGCGTGCCTTCATTTAATGGGCAAAGGACTTGTGAAACCCACACTCACCCCTTAATATAAATAGACTGGATTTAGCTTTTTCTGACTGCACCACTGTGGAGGTTTACTCAATGTGGTTAACCCCTTAGGGATCACTTTTTTTTCCCCCTTTTTAGTTTTTCCTCCCCACTTTCAAAAAACTTAACTCTTTAATGTAGCCATCGACGTGAGGGCTTGTTTTTTGTTGGGCAAGTTCTATTTTTTAATGGTATTTAATGCACCATACAATTTTTTTTATTTCGAAGTGAAGTGAAATGGAAAAAAAACATAATTCCGCCATCTTTGGGTGCATCTTGTCTTTACAGCATACATAGTGACCTGCTAGCGTTATTCTACGGGTCCGGGTGTGATGACGCTACCACATTTATACACATCTATTTATTTTGCTGTAATATTGTTAACAAAGTAAATATCTTCGAAAAAACCAATTACTTTCTGCCCTTATCTCCTGACTGCCGTAACTTTTTTATTTTTCTGTTGACATAGCTGGGTGAGGGCTCGTTTTTTGCAGGACATCCTATATTTTGTATTGATATTTGTTTGAAATGACTTTTTGATAGCTTTTTACGACATTTTTTCTTGGATATGGCGTGCCCAAAAAGCGCAATTCTGGTGTTTTTTTTTCTGATGTCATTCACTCTGAGACAAATAATGCATCACTTTGTTAGATCACACTTTTACGGATACAGCGATAGCAAATTTGTTTTTGTTTTTTATTATTTTGATTTCTTTTCAACTTTTGCTTAATTTTTTTTATAATTGAATAAAAGATTTTTTACTCTGTTTAACATTTAATCGTTCATGCAGTAAAATGTAATAGCGTAGTGTTATACCACAATCTGACAAGTAACCAGCCATGGCAGTACTGGAGGCCATCAGAAGGCCCCAGGCTGCCATGGCAACTGAACATGGTAGGTCGGGGGCCCTCTGACTACAGTTAAAAAAAACACAATTTAAAACTCAATATGGAGACATACATAATAGATTATAGTTCAAACTATTTTTTTAAACTTCTCTTAATTTGTTTTTTAAGGGAAAACAAGAATGTTTCCATAATACAAATAAAATGTATCAATTTGCATATTGGTCACACAGGACCATTTGCTCGATAAAAATCATGAAACATAAACAAGCATTAATAATGTAGTTGCCCAGAGTTAATGGGGCCCCTCCATAATGTTATATGTCTGTCCCGTGTCACTGTCGCCCATTCCACCCAAGAAAGCTCGGTGCTGCTACTGAGCCCCGGGAGCAGGATAAGCTGTTTTACAGCAAGAAAAGTGAGTGTTGACCAGTAGAGAGGGAAAAGAGAGAGAGTTGCCAGGAGCGGGATCCCACAGATAACTGGGACTGTGGATTATCTGAGTATCCAGAGAATCCTCTCTGCTGCACCACTCTGGTTTTTTGTACTTGTACCAAGACTGTTTGTTTGGAATTACGTTGGAAAGTTTACAGTAAACGGACAGAGCCAACTGTTCCTGGTTCTTGTTCAGAAAGTTGCCCTGTGTGTGTGATCTACTTTATTTCATCGGGAAGATCCACTGCAGAAGATGGAATGGTGGCGTCACAAGTGACAATTGAAGAGGAAAGAGGAAAATAGGGTCACCTAGGAGCTCACAGCTAGGTGTTGCAGGACAAATGATGGTGTGGCTATTCTGCAGGACCCTCTGGGCCATTACACAATTACTCAACACCACAGGGAGAATGGCTTGGGGTGACAAAGGGAAGACCAGTAAGAGTAAGAAGAAGAGGATGCAGAGGAATAGAAGGAGGAAGATAAGTTAGGTCCAGAGGCAGGGAAAGGTGTTATGCAAAGGTCATTCCATTCATCTTAAACGCCAGCTATTTTTGTGAAAGTCAAGACAAGCCAGAGGGCACTCTTAAGCCCCCAAGGAATGTGGGCTGTCACAGGTAGGCACTTTGAGACATATGAGTGCCTTTATACTGCAGTGCTTGCAGAAGGACTGTCAAAATATCGGTTCATTACTCATTGGCCACCCTTCTTGATCCCCATTTAGAAAAGAAATCTCTGAAAACTGCATGATTAGCCCAATCCCAGTTTCATCAGCACTGCATCCAGCACCTACTCACTATCTACATTAGAACCAGTGACAGAGGAAGAAGTCTCCAGGCTCCTTTCCGCTGCCCGCCCCACCACCTGCGCTAGCGTCCCTCTCCCCTCTCACCTCCTCCGGTCCCTTTCCCCAGCTCTCATTACTCACCTCACCACAATCGGCAATCTCTCCCTAACCTCTGGCACTTTCCCCTCCTCATTTAAACACTCCATTATATCCCCTCTGCTTAAAAAACCAACCCTGAACCCAACTGATGCTGCCAACTACCGACCGGTCTCAAACATTCCCTTCATCTCCAAATTACTGGAACGCCTGGTCTACTCCTGCCTTACTCGCTTTCTCTCTGACAACTCACTCCTCGACCCCCTCCAGTCTGGTTTCCACTCTCTACACTTGACCGAAACTGCCCTTACAAAAGTATCAAATGACCTGATGACTGCAAAGTCAAGGGGTGACTACTCCCTACTAATCCTCCTTGACCTGTCTGCTGCATTTGACACTGTTGACCATAACCTCCCTCTCACTATACTCCGCTCTATTGGTCTAAAGGACACTGCTCTCTCCTGGTTCTCTTTCTACCTCTCTGACCGCTCTTTCAGCGTTTCCTTTGGTGGTTCTATCTCCGCTCCACTCCCTCTCGCTGTTGGGGTCCCCCAGGGCTTGGTCCCTGGTCCCCTCTCTTCTCTATCTATACTGCCCCAATTGGACAAACCATCCACAAATTTGGCCTCCAATACCATCTCTACGTTGACGACACCCAACTATACACCTCCTCTCGTGAGATCTCTGGACCATTCCTCCAAAATATCACTGACTGTCTGTCCGCTGTCTCTAACACTATGTCCTCCCTTTTTCTCAAACTTAACCTCTCTAAAACTGACCTCCTCGTCTTTCCACCTTCTAACCGACCTCCCCTCAACATCTCTGGCACCATCATAACCCCCAGACGGCATGCCCGCTGCCTTGGGGTCACACTGGACTCTGACCTCTCCTTTACCCCCCATATCCAATCTCTTGCCCAAACATGCCACATGCACCTCAGAAATATTACTAAAATACGACCACTCCTCACCACAGACACGCTAAAGACACTCGTGGTTGCCCTCATCCACTCCCGGCTTGACTACTGCAACTCTCTACTCATCAGCCTCCCCCACACTAGACTCGCTCTGCTCCAATCCATACTAAATGCAGCAGCTAGGCTCATTTTTCTATCCAGTCGTTACTCAGACGCCTCTGCATTATGCCAGTCGCTGCATTGGCTGCCCAACCACTGCAGAACTAAATTTAAACTCCTCTACCTCACTCACAAAGCTCTGCATACAGCATACATCACCTCCCTACTGTCAGTACACCACCCAGCCCGCTCACTCCGATCGGCTAACACACTCAGACTAAACACCCCTGTAATACGAACCTCACATGGTCGCCTACAGGACTTCACCAGAGCAGCACCCATCCTCTGGAACGCTCTACGCCAAGGCATCCCGACAATTCCCGATGCACGAAATTTCAGACGTGCCTGAAAAACGCACCTCTTCAGGGAAGCATACCAAATCTCCTGACCTAGTCCCTCGCCCCTCCCTATGGTGCCCTACCCTGTTTGCCTTCTAATAAATGATCTGTACATGACATTTCCTATTGTCTGTGTTCCCCATGCCTTGCTCCTCCCCCCCACCCCTTGCACCTCCTGTACCACCCCCAACCCATTTGTGTCTAACCCAAGGTACCTCACATTGTAATTGTTGTATTGTTTTGCATTTATCCATGCCTGAAAGCGCTGCGGAATAAGTTGGCGCTATACAAATAAAGGTGGTTATTATATTATTATTATCCCCGCTATAAGACCAAAATGATAAACTTCAAAATGAAGCAATATCAGCACAGACTGTTATGAAGCATGAATAGAGTATTTCGGCATGGCTGCGGGGATGCATCTGCAAGCGACTATAGCTCCCTGGCTTATTACGTTCTTCTGCTGCTGGGCATCACCGATGGTGTCCCTTACGTTCTTCTGCTGCTAGTCATGACCGATGGTGTCCCCTACGTTCTTCTACTGCTGGTCATGACCGATGGTGTCCCCTACGTTCTTCTACTGCTGGGCATCACCGATGGTGTCCCCTACGTTCTTCTGCTGCTAGTCATGACCGATGGTGTCCCCTACGTTCTTCTACTGCTGGTCATGACCGATGGTGTCCCCTACATTCTTCTACTGCTGGTCATGACCGATGGTGTCCCCTACGTTCTTCTACTGCTGGTCATGACCGATGGTGTCCCCTACGTTCTTCTACTGCTGGTCATGACCGATGGTGTCCCCTACGTTCTTCCACTGCTGGTCATGACCGATGGTGTCCCCTATGTTCTTCTGCTGCTAGTCATGACCGATGGTGTCCTCTACATTCTTCTGCTGCTGGTCATCACCGATGGTGTCCCCTACGTTCTTCTGCTGCTAGTCATGACCGATTGTGTCCCCTATGTTCTTCTGCTGCTGGGCATCACCGATGGTGTCCCCTACGTTCTTCTGCTGCTAGTCATGACCGATGGTGTCCCCTACGTTCTTCTACTGCTGGTCATGACCGATGGTGTCCCCTACGTTCTTCTACTGCTGGGCATCACCGATGGTGTCCCCTACGTTCTTCTGCTGCTAGTCATGACCGATGGTGTCCCCTACGTTCTTCTACTGCTGGTCATGACCGATGGTGTCCCCTACGTTCTTCTGCTGCTAGTCATGACCGATGGTGTCCCCTACGTTCTTCTGCTGTTGGCCATGGCTAGCACTGTATCCCTGTTGTTCTTTGTGGTAGATGCTGCACCTCTTGTCGGTTTCCTGGTCCTCATAGGGTACCTACATATGGTCAGCTTTGGCCTGCCTCTTAAAGGCTCAGTGTGCATACCCAGCTTTTCAATTTCCTGACAAGGCTTTCCACAAGGCATCCACCCCACCACGCAGGTGCCTGAGCAATTAGTCAAGTAGTGTGCAAAGGTATTGAATAATTTTATATAAGATTGGTGAAAATAATATACAGGGTCCCCAATGTCTAAAATTACGCCATGAAGACTGCAGGCATGGAGCTTTTTTACAATAAATTGAATTTGTAAAAGAATAGAAGATTCCTACAAGGAAAATCCTTCGCGCTACAGCTCGGGGGCTTGTTACAGATGTTTGTTTGGAGGGAGAGGAAAGGGGAAATAGGAGCAGGAAGAGGAAAGCTGTAATAGTAGCAGAGAGATGGCCCCAGCAGCAGTACCACAAGCACCTTGCAGGCAGATCGTATAAATATTAGCTCGCTCTTGTGCTTTTTACAGATTTTTGTTTTGTTTTTACAGATTTTTGTTGGGATGTTTTGTTATATTTAACATGAGAAACCTATTTAAGAATAAAAAAAACCTTGGAAAACTTCTTTTATTAGGCTTCTGTGAAAAACACAATATACTGCAATGCAGAAGTACTGCAGTACGTTGCACAAGTGATCAGCCAATCACAATTCCAAGTCCCCTATGGTGACTAAAAAATGTAAAATTAAGTTTAATAAAACATTTTTTAACTCTTGAAAGTTATAAAAGAACTCTTTTTGCATTCTTCACATAAAAATCAAAACAATGGAAAAATAAACAGAAGTCTTAAACATCAAAACATCACCTTCCCATGCATGGTAAAACCCCGTAAGGAAAAAAACACAATGCCAGAAGAGCATTTTTTCAGGCTGCCACTCAAAAAAAACTGAAAAAAAAATGCCTGTATATTAAATTGGTACCAATAAGCACTACAGCCGACCCCTCTCCCCCATAGATGGAAATATTTGGGGGAGAAGAGGGCAACAAAAAGCTAATTTTTTTCTAAATTTAATTTTTTTTTAGTAGTGAGACATAAAAACTGTTTATCTGACATTGCAGTAATTGCACCAAGCTGCAGAATAAAGTCATCGTGTCAGTTTTACCGCACTGTGAATGGCGTAAAAACAAGGCAGCCCAAAAGTTCTGCAGTTGTGTTTTTTTCCCATTTCCTCCCACTCTGACATTGCATGTTTTTTAATTTAATATTTGGTCCATTAAGTGATACATTAATAAATGCCATCAGAGATCATCCAGCGGGCGTCTGGTAAGTTGTAGGGACATCAATGAGCTCTAGGTCATCCTGCTTTGTAAGAGGGGTGGAGACATAGAATGCTAGAGGGTGACAAGAGGCGCCTGCGGCTCCCGGACTGCGTTCACCCAATGGAGATCAGTGGCAATACTTTCCTGTCCAGCAGTCAGGATGGAGTTGAAAGGGCAGAGCCGCCACCAAGTTTCAGCTGTTGTCACACACGACCATGCCGGTTGGAGGCTCAGCGGCGAAAGCCAGAGGTCGGTCTGCACTGTCAGACCCTGCAACAGCTCGGGGGCCGTGTGCCTCTTGTCACCTAAGCTGAGTAGTTTCAGCACATCCTGCTAATGCTCACCCACCGCTGTGCCGCCGCGCGCTACCGACTGCTGGCGACGTGCTCACACTTCTTAATTGAGAGGTGGAGGTGGCGGAGGAGGAGGAGGGGGAGGGTTTGGAGGAGGTGGCATAATACACTGCAGATACCAGCACCAAGCTGGGACCCGCTATTCTGGGTGTGGGTAGTACGTGAGCGGTCCCAGGATCTGACTCGGGCCCAGCCTCCACCAATTTCCCACAATGTGCCGTCAGGGAGATATAGTGGCTCTGCCCGCCAGTACTTGTCCACATGTCCGTGGTTAAGTGGACCTTCCCAGTAACTTCGTTGGTGAGGGCACGGTTAATGTTGTGTGAGACGCTCTGGTGTAGGGCTGGGACGGCACACTAGGAAAAATAGTGGCGACTGGGAACCGAGTAGCGCGGGACCGCCACCGCCATCATGTTTTTGAAAGCTTCCGTTTCCACAAGCCTATACGACAGCATCTCCAGGCTGATTAATTTGGCAATGTGCACGTTTAAAGCTTGTGCATGCGGGTGCGTGGAGGCGTATTTCTGCTTTTGCTCCAATACTTGTATTAGCAACAGCTGAACGGTGCGCTGAGAGACATTACTGGATGGAGTGGAGGACGGTGGAGGTGAGGGTGTGGGTGCAGGCCGGGAGGCGCTCGTGCCTGTGTCCTGAGAGGGGGGTTGGATCTGTGTGGCAGTTTGGGGCACAGAGGAAAAGGCAGTGGTGTGACCCGGAGGCGGTGTATGGCCTTCATCCCACCTTGTGGTATGCTTAGCCATCATATGCCTGCGCATGCTGGTGGTGGTGAGGCTGGTAGTGGTGGCTCCCCAGAACTCGGCCTGTGCCCACACCCTCACTTGGACGTCCGCATGTACGTCCTTGTCCCTTATCCCTAATCCTCATCATGGCGGATTAAGGATAGTGCAGGGCCCAAATAAATTACCCCACTGTACAGCACTGACAACTGGGGCTAATTCACCGCACACAGAGACTTGTAGATAGCGGAGGCTCTATGCTGTGACTTGTGTCTTGCGCTAATACTCAGGGGTAATTTACTGCTCGCAGAGACTTGTAGATAATAGAGGCTGTGTGGAGAGGGAGAAGACTCTAAAGCCAGTGGATAGTGCTGGTAACTGCGGTTACCTCAACCCCACCAAGGAAAGGGTATTGTGAGATGCTCTGCACAGCGGCAGAGCTGAAATACTTTGCAGTGGCCCGGTAATATTACAGTACTGTTTAGCGGTGAGACCTCTGTCTAATGCACTGCAGACTGAGAACGTATAACTGTAATGCTCTGCACAGCCCTAGATGCATTAAAAAAAGGGTGCACTACTGCTCCCAGCCAACCACAACTATAATGCACACAGTGAGGAGTGGCCCTAAGAAGGACAGTTGGGGTTCTTGTAGAGAGCATCCCGACTGTAAAACTTTCCCTACCTCAGCAGCTCTGTCCCTAAACTTTGCCTCATGCACTGCAGACTGAGAATGCTATAGCTGTATTGCTCTGCAGAGGGATAGATGCTTTAAGAAATAAATTGGTGCACTACTGCTCCCAGCCAGCCACAACTGTAATGCACACGATGAGGAGTAGCCCTAAGAAGGACCGTTGGGGTTCTTGAAAAGAGGATCCTACTCTAACACTTTCCCAATATCAGTAGCAGCACTTTCCCTAACCTCTGCCAGCATGCGTCTGAGGCGAGCCACGGGTGGGACCACTTTAAGTACTCGGCGGTCACCTGATTGGCCCAGCCACTCACTACTGTGAAGGGGGGGGGGGGGGCTGGCACATCACAGCAGGAAGTGGTAATGCCTTCACCGAATGCTTATTGGCTAGAAAATGGCGCTAAACATGCGGGGAAGGAAATGAAATTGACTCGAGTACCGCGTGGTGTTCGACTCGAGTGCCGAGCATCTCAAGTACCCCAATAGTTGAACGAGTAGCAAGCTCGGACCAGTGTGCTCGCTCATCTCTAGTTATAAATGTAATCTAAATACTTTAGGTTAAATATCATTACGATAATTCTTGACTTTTAGAAGTTTGGGAGTGGACATAAACTGACAACATGAAAAGGGCAAGTAGCCATATGGTGAGCTGCAGCGTATGCTATATGTTTACAGGCTGACCGGAGGAAAAGCCAAACTTCACCGGCCAGAAATGTGAGCTTGTTTCTCTACTGGAGGAAAAGGTGCAGAGTCTTCAGGAGAGAAGGGCTACATCGAAACTCATTAAAGAAAGTGAGGATTTCCTTGATAATGTAGAAGTAACTCTTCAGAATATAGGAGAGGAAATGTCCCGTGTATCTGCAGAAGCCAAAAAATGGAAGCATGTGACCCAAAGAAGCCGGAGGATCAGGAGTCGGCCAGCACCCATAGTGCTCGGGATCCGGTACCAGCCTCTCACACAGGAGAACAATGAAGAGGTACAGCAAAAAATGACTCTACCCACAAAGGACAGAGTAGTAAGCACATAGAACCCTCTTGGATGAAGAAAAAAGTGTTGTGAAAAAGAAAAGGAGGCTGCTGGTTGAGGGGGATTTCCTATTGAGAGGAACAGAGGTCGCTGTCTGCAGACCTGACACCTCACGAGAGGTGTGCTGTCTCCCAGGTGCACAAATCAAAGATGTGTCTGATAGGCTGTTAAGACTCTTCAGTCCTACAGAACACCACCCATTCCTACTAATACATGTAGGGACAAATGACACTGCAAAAAGGACCTTGCAACTATCTGCAGAGACTTTGAAGACCTCGGAAAGAAGGTGAAGGAACTAGGAGCTCAGGTGATCTTCTCATCCATCCTTCCAGTGGATGGCCATGAAATAAGAAGGTAGAACAGGATTCTAGAGATGAACAACTGGCTACATCGATGGTGCCGTCAGCAAAGATTTGGATTTCTAGACCATGGAGTGAATTACCTATATGATGGACTTCTTGGTAGAGATGGGTTGCACCTTACAGACAGGTGAGCATATATTTGGTGGGCGCCTTGCTTCACTGATTAGGAGAGCTTTACACTAGAACAATATGGGAAAGGAAGTGAAAGGCAAAAATATACAGCTAATTAATACATCTGAGAACCTCACTATTAGAAGTGGAAAGAATGAATAAAGGAAAAACTTCAGAAGGAAAGTAGAGGAGCAAGAGACCCCGATCACAAACTAACATGTTTCTACACAAATGCACAGAGCATGGGAAACAAACAAGGGGAATTGGAGCTCCTAACACAGGAAGAGAAATATGATGTCATCGGCATCACAGAAACTTGGTGGGATGATACACATGATTGGATACAAGGCTTGTAGGATACAATTTATTTATAAGAAACAGACCTAATAAAAGGGGAGAAGGTGGTGGGTTGTATGTTAGGAGAACATTCATCTCCACAGAGATTCAAGCTTCAGAGCTGGGAGTTCTGTAGAAACTGTTTGGGTAAGAATACAAGGAGAGAACAACAGAAAGGACACCGTTGTAGGCATTTACTATAGGCCGCCTGGACAAGCAGAAGATTTGGAGGAACTCTTTCTACATCAGATGGCCAAGATCTCAAAGAAGCACAACATAGTGATCATGGGAGATTTTACCCATCCAGACAATTGTTGGGAATCTCTCAGGTAAAAGTAATGGGTCCAACAAATTCTTATCCGCTCTTGCTGACAACTTTATCTTCCAGAAGGCAGAGAAAACAAGGGGATCTGCCATCTTGGGCCTAATTCTTACCAACGGGGAGGGAATGGTTGGGGAAGTAAGGGTGGCTGGGACCTTAGGAGGCAGTGATCATGCTATCCTTGGATGTTGGATAACAAGGGGAGGAAGACCTGAGAAGACTCAGACCTCAAGGATGGATTTCAGAAAGGCATATTTTAATGAACTCAGAAAGAGGGTAGGAAGAATCCAATGGCTGGATGTTCTTAAGGACAGAAATGTCCAAAAAGGAGGGGAAACTTTGTGAAATTAGACCCTTGAAGCACAAACTTTAATAATCTGTAAAGGAAGGAAGAATTGGAAGCATTTTAAGATCCAGGATAGATGAACACAGAACTAAAAACACACAAGCTAAAAGGAGAAAAGAAATGTTTATAAAAATGGTAAGAAAGGGGCATAAATTAATTGAAGTCCCCAGGTCCAGATGGATTGGATTATTGGATTATTGAACTAATTGCTGTAATTTTTGAAACTTGAATGTTGTCCCTATCTTCAAAAAAGGGAAGAAGGTGGATCCGGGAAACTACAGACCTGTGAGCCTGACTTCTATATCAGAAAAGACCTTTAAACAGCATGCATGCAAGTACTTGGATAAGAATGGAGTAATTACCCAGAGCCAGCATGGGTTTGTAACAAACAAGTCATGCCAGACAAATCTAATTTCCTTCTATGACAGTATCACCGACCGGGTTGATCAGTGAAATGCGGGGGGATATAGTAGGTCTTGACTTTAGTAAAGCATTTGACAAAGTATCTCATACCATACTTATTGAAAAACATGTTCAAATATGGGATCGACAAGGCAACTGTTAGGGGGATTCACAACTGGCTGAGTGATTACTGACTGAATATGAGTCAACACCCCAATTTAAAAAAAGACAGAGACAAACTGGAGCAAGTTCAGAGAAGAGTTACCAAGATGGTGAACGGTCTGCAAATCATGTCCTATGAGGAACGGTTAAAGGATCTGGGAATGTTTAGCAGAAGAGAAGGCTGAGAGGAGACTTAATAGCTGTCTACAAATATCTGAAGGGCTGTCACAGTACAGAGGGATCAGCCCTATTCTCATCTGTACAAGGAAAGACTAGAAGCAATGGGATGAAACTGAAAGGGAGGAGACACAGATTAGATATTAGATCAATGAGTGGAACAGGTTGCCATGGGAGGTGGGGAGTCCTCCTTCAATGGAAGTCTTCAGAGGCCGGATAGACATCTGTCTGGGATGATTTAGTGATCCTGCACTGAGCAGGGTGTTGGACCAGATGACCCCCAGAGGACCCGATGACCCCAAAGGTTCCTTCCAACTCTCCCATTCTATGATAAGTTTTTGTTATAAAACATATTTCACGCAGACAACTATATGAAGACACAATATAGTTTTTAAAGTATAACTGTAGTTTCAAAAAAAAACTTTTGAGGTCAGAGGAATATATCAACATTTTTGATTGGTGGCAGTGCGGGTGCCAAGATCCCTACTCACAAGCTACCATGAAGCAGCAGAAACGCTCCTCAGAGTGCTGTGACTGCTCGCTAACTGAAGTCGGGCTCAATAGAAAGTCTATGTGCCAGTCTTCAGCTAGCAAGCAGTAGCGATACTCTGTTGCTTCATTCTAGTGATCAGTGGGGGACTCAGCACCTGCATCCAGACCCTCACCGCTCAAAACTTTTCACATGTCCCTGTAGCGCTCTCAATTTAAAAAGGTAAAATTCTTTTTGATGCTACCACATTGTGAGGTGGGATGAAACGTCTCGGGGGCGTCCCCCATGGTTGTATCACAACATCCGTCAGAGGATTGAATTGCATAAGTTATGGCAAATCATCCGTTGCTACTGAAAATCGAATGGGCCATTCGTTACTTACAGAATCCAGCTACTTGTGAGTCTAATTCCCCTCCATTAACGTGTTGTAGATCTAAGAGTATTTATGCTATACGGGTCCGAGCGGATGACAAGGATTACTAAAGAACGGTTTGTACAAACACCATGCTTGGGAACATTTCCCTGTTTGATCTGCAGCCATTGTTCAAACGTGACTAAGGGTATCGGAGTTGCGCATTCTCATTCTGGACAGCAGTTTGCAGTATGTGGTTTTTCTCCATGCACATTGAGTTGTGTGGTCTATCTTCCCATGTGTCTGGGCAGTCTTGTGTATGTTAAGAAGATCACCCAGCATCTAGAGGACTGCATGGCACAACACAAATCCAGGCTCACGTATAAGAGGAGACTTGCCAGTATTGCTTCATTTACGATATATCTCATTTAAGGCTTCAGGTTATTGAGCACATGCAAAAAAGAAAAAAAAAAGTCCAGCTCATCCAGAGGGAAAAATTTATAAAAACACCAAACTTTAATTTAACATGCCTCTAATAAAAGATACTGAGATCGTGTTCACCAAAAATGACTAGGATGCACAAAAACGTGTTCCTGATGCCATCCAGCTCCCTTAGGGCTATTTCAGATGACCGTATATCGGCTGAGTTTTCACGCTGGCCGATATATGGCGTCTCTCTCTGCAGGGGGAGGAGGCTGGAAGAGGCGAGAGCAGTGCTCTGAGCTCCCGCCCCCTCTCTGCCTCCTCTCCACCCCCCTGCACTATTTTCAATGAGGAGAGGCGGGACAGGGGCAGAGCTAATTCCCGCAACTTAGCCCAGCCCCCGTTCTACCTCCTCTCATTGCAAATAGTACAGAGGGGCGGAGAGAGGTAGAGAGGAAGCAGAGAGGGGGCGGGAGCTCAGAGCACTGCTCCCGACTCTTCCAGCCTCCTCCCCCAGCCTCCTCCCCCTGCAGAGAGAGACACCGTATATCAGCTGGGAGCTAATACCCGGCCGATATACGGTCGTCTGAATGCACCCTTAGTCCTAGCAAGTGAAATAAAAACAACACAATGTATTAAAAACCCCTCCAAGTGGGACAGTAGCAATTAAAGCCATGTGATCATCAGGAGACCAAACTGCAAGTGCAAGGGTCTAATTATGCAATCAATCGGCAAAGTCCGGCAAAAGAAAACAGACCAACAAAAACACAAAAACCACCCAAACGCAATATTCCACATAACGGAATAGCTGAATGTCACACATTATAATAAGATTAGACATCAGTTCACACTATCTTATGTATGTGAACCTCCCACAATGTACACATTGATGATGGGAGGCGCCCGCTAAACTGCACAGCACGTATTAATGCAGGTGAGCTCTGAGGAATGTAACACCTGTAGTGATGAAATAACCGCAAGACATGAAAACGGCTGGGATAGCGCCCTAACCTGCGAGCATCTGCCGATGTGTGCGAGAGGGTCGCCACACGAACTGTAGGGCCGGACCGCTAGTCATACATATGTAAACAGCTGCATTGTTTACTGCATCTTACATATGTAGACAGCTGCATTGTTTACTGCATCTTATATATGTACTATGAGAAGAATAGGGTTAAAGCCCCAGGATCCGGCTGCCTTGTGCTGACAGGATTGTATCGTTGGGTCATATATATACATTTAGTTTTTTATTTTGACATTTGTATATTTTTTCTTGCTTATCTTAATTCATTGGAGCTCTTTTTGTTTGCTCGCCTCTGTTAATATTCCTATCTTAGCCATTATTATTCACGTTACGCCATTTCTCTCTCCTAATGCTGTTGGAGGCCCGGTGTTTCGCCTGCCCTGGTTGGACAGGTATCACGCCGGCTCACTGGCCGCAGCGGGTTTTCATAGCTGTGTGCTGCAGGGTCATGTCTGAAGGCTCGTGCCGGCGCTGTGGCGGTGCCAGGCACTATAGATGGAAGGTGAAGGGTCATCTGGACACGCATGCACCTTGCCTGTGTAAAGACACTGACCCCGTAGTCAGTGCCGTCCGGCTGCGGTCGTCCAGTTCCTTGTGCTTCCGAGCAGGTTGGTGTAAAGCATCAGCCTGTCTGCCGTGTAATCTGCACCCGTGTTGGTGATGTTTGTGGTGACGGCGGGTTTGCATTGGTGGATGCTTTATTCTATCGATGCTGTAATGCTTTTGCTGGGGCATCTCTTGGACTATAGGGGCTCGTGCCCAGTAACGTATCAGTAAAACGCTGTGGGTCTATCCGCAGCATTTTACCGAATTAGCAAACGTCGGCTGTAACAGCAGAGACCGCATGTGGCTGCGTGCGCTCGGCCGCGTATCACACTTATAGTCGTGCGCAGGGGGACTTAAAATTTTTTTTTTAATTCATATTGGGGTTGCGCATGAAAATGCCGCCCCTATGCAGTGTATTACGTATGGCCTGCGCTTCACATGCGGCTTACTCCAAGGCTTCCTTTCAGACAGGTTCTTGTAATCTGCTAATTAAGAATTGTTATTTGACCTAAATGTTGTGTTTCCCTTCGCTGTTTGCTTTTCATACTTAATGTGGATTTATCTTTGAGTGATTTGTGTCCTTCTGGAATTGTAGTCATACGAGTTGACAAAGGTCGCATGTACCAAAACGTTCATGATCATTTCTGGCTGCACTTCAACTAATACTATAACTAATACTACTACTACTACTACAACTAATCCTACTACTAATACTACAAGTAATACTGATACTACAACTAATACTACAACTAATACTACAACTACTACTACAACTAATACAACTAATACTACAACTACTTCTACAACTAATACTGCAACTAATACTGCAACTAATACTGCAACTAATCCTACAACTAATACTGCAACTAATATTACAACTAATACTGCAACTAATCCTACTACTAATACTACTACTAATACAACTACTAATACTACTACTAATACTACAACTAATACTACTACTAATACTACAACTAATACTACTACTAATACTACTACTAATACTACAACTAATCCTACTACTAATACTACTACTAATACAACTACTAATACTACTACTAATACTACTACTAATACGACTAACACTACAACTAATACTACAACTAATAATACTACTAATACTACAACTAATACTAATACTACAACTAATACTACTACTAATACGACTAACACTACAACTAATACTAATACTACAACTACTACAACTAATACTACAACTAATACTACTACTACTAATACGACTAACACTACAACTAATACTAATACTACAACTACAACTAATGCTACAACTAATACAACTAATACTACTACTAATGCTACTACTAATACTACTACAACTAATACTAATACTACTACTAATACAACTAATACTACAACTAATATTACTACTACTAATACGACTAACACTACAACTAATACTAATACTACAACTACTACAACTAATACTACAACTAATACTACTGCTACTAATACGACTAACACTACAACTAATACTAATACTACAACTACAACTAATGCTACAACTAATACAACTAATACTACTACTAATGCTACTACTAATACTACTACAACTAATACTAATACTACTACTAATACAACTAATACTACAACTAATATTACTAATACGACTAACACTACAACTAATACTAATACTATAACTACAACTAATACAACTAATACTGCTACTAATACAACTAATACTACTACTAATACGACTAATACTACAACTACAACTAATACTACAACTAATACTACTACTAATACGAATAACACTACAACTAATACTAATACTACAACTACTACTAATACTAACACTGCAACTAACACTACAACTATTACTAGAATTAACACTACTATTAATACTACAACTAATACTACAACCAATACTACAACTAATACTGCAACTACTACTACTACAACTAATACTGCAACTACTGCAACTACTACAACTAATACTACTACTAATACTACTACTAATACTGCAACTAATACTACTACTAATACGACCACTAATACTACATTAATACTACTACTAATACTACTACCAATACTGCAACTAATACTACTACCAATACTGCAACTAATACTACAACTAATACTACTACTACTAATACTGCAACTAATAATACTACTAATACAACTAATACTACTACTAATACTAACACTGCAACTAACACTACAACTATTACTAGAACTAACACTACTACTAATACTGCAACTACTACTACTACAACTAATACTACAACTAATACTACTACTAATACTACTACTAATACTGCAACTAATACTACTACTAATACAACTACTAATACAACTAATACAACTACTACTGCGTATACAACTAATACTGCAACTACTACTATTAATACTACAACTAATACTGCAACTAATACTACTACTAATATTGAGACTACTACAACTAACACTGCAATACTACTACTAATACTGCAACTAATACTACTACTAATACTACAAGTAATACTACCACTAATACTACAAGTAATACTACTACTAATACTGCAACTAATACTACAAGTAATACTACCACTAATACTACAACTAATACTACAACTAATACTGCAATTAATACTACAACTAATACTGCAATTAATACTACAACTAATACTGCAACTAATACTGCAACTAATACTACAACTAATACTGCAGCTAACACGGCAACTAATACTACTACTAATACTGCAACTAATACTACAACTAATACTGCAACTAACACTGCAACTAACACTGCAACTAATACAACTAATACTACTACTAATACTACAACAACTACTACAACTACTACTACTACTACTAATACAACTAATACTACTACTAATACTACAACTAACACTACAACTAATACTGCAACTAATACTGCTACTATTACTACAACTAATACTACTACTAATACTGCAACTAATACTTCTACTAATACTACCACTAATACTACAAGTAATACTACCACTAATACTACAAATAATACTACTACAACTAATACTACAACTAATACTACAACTAATACTGCAACTAATACTGCAACTAATACTACAACTAATACTACAGCTAATACTACTACTAATACTGCAACTAACACTGCAACTAATACTACTACTACTAATACTTCAACTAATACTACTACTGCAACTAATACTACTACTAATACTACCACTAATACTACCACTAATACTACAAGTAATACTACTACTAATACTACAACTAACACTGCAACTGATACTACAACTAACACTGCAACTAAGACTACTACTAATACTGCAACTAATGCTACAACTAACACTGCAACTAATACTACTACTAATACTACTAATACTGCAACTAATACTACAAGTCATACTACTACTAATACTACAACTGATACTACAACTAACACTGCAACTGATACTACAACTAACACTGCAACTAATACTACTACTAATACTGCAACTAATACTACAACTAATGCTACAACTAATAC
Source organism: Eleutherodactylus coqui (assembly GCF_035609145.1). Taxonomy (NCBI): domain Eukaryota; kingdom Metazoa; phylum Chordata; class Amphibia; order Anura; family Eleutherodactylidae; genus Eleutherodactylus; species Eleutherodactylus coqui. Next base: position 224,624,251 of record NC_089843.1, read on the forward strand.
TACAGCTAATGCTACAACTAACACTGCAACTAATACTACAACTAATACTACTACTAATACTACTAATACTGCAACTAATACTACTACTACTAATACTACAAGTAATACTACCACTAATCCTACAACTAATACTGCAACTAATACTGCAACTTAACACTGCAACTAATACTGCAACTAATACTACTACTACTACTACTACTAATACAACTAATACTACTACTAATACAACTAATACTACTACTAATACTACAACTAACACTGCAACTAATACTGCTACTATTACTACTACTAATACTACAACTAATACAACTAATACTACTACTAATACTACAACTAATACTGCTACTATTACTACTACTAATACTACAACTAATACTACAACTAATACTGCTACTAATACAACTACTAATACTACTACTACTAATACAGCTACTAATACAACTAATACTATTACTAATACTACAAATACTACAACTACTACTACAACTACTACAACTAATACTACTACAACTAATACTATAACTAATACTACTACTAATACAACTAATACTACTACTAATACTACAACTAAGACTACTCCTATACTACAACTATTACTACTACTAATACTTCAACTAATACTACTAATACTGCAACTAATACTGCAACTAATGCTACTACTAATACTACAACTAATACAACTACTAATACAACTAATACTACAACTAATACTGCAACTACTACTACTAATACTGCAACTACTACTACTAATACTGCAACTACTACTACTACTAATACTGCAACTAATACTATAACTAATACTACCGCAACTAACACTACCACAACTAATACTATTACTAATACTGCAACTATTACTACCACTACAACTAATACTGCTACTAATCCTATTACTAATCCTACTACCAATACTACAAGTAATACTACAACTAATACTGCAACTAATACTACAACTAATACTACTACACTGTTTCCCTGAAAATAAGACATAGCATGATTTTCCAGAATTTTTGAGGATGCAAAATGATTTTTCAGGCTTTTTGAGGATGTTTGAAATATAAGCCCTACTCCAAAATTAAGCCCTGCTAACAGTTAATTAAAAAAGTCAATTTAAATAGTCTCCAGGCAGCTATACATGTAAAAAAGTTAAACCTTTTTGAACAAAAATTAATATGAGACTGTCTTATTTTCAGGGAAACAGGGTACTAATACTACAACTAATCCTACAATTAATATCACTACCAATCCTACAACCAATACTGCAACTAATACTGCAACTAATGCTACAACTAATACTACTAATAGTACAACTAATCCTACAACTAATCCTACAACTAATCCTACAACTAATACTGCAACTAATGCTGCAACTAATGCTGCAACTAATGCTACAACTAATCCTACAACTAATACTACGACTAACACTACTAATACTACAACTAATCCTACAACTAATATCACTACTAATACTACAACTAATATCACTACTAATACTACAACTAATACTACGACTAACACTACGACTAACATTGCAACTAATACTACAACTAATACTACTAATACTACAACTAATACTACAACTAACACTACAACTAATGCTGCAACTAATACTACCAATACTACAACTAATACTACAACTAACACTATGACTAATACTGCCACTAATACTGCAACTAATACTACAACTAATACTACAACTAATACTACAACTAATATCACTACTAATCCTACAACTAACACTATGACTAATACTGCAACTAATACTACAACTAATACTACTAATGCTACAACTCATCTTACAACTAATATCACTACTAATCCTACTAATAATACAACTAATACTACTACTAATACTACTAATCCTACTACTAATAGTACAACTAATATCACTACTAATGCTACTACTAATACTACTACTAATACTACAATACTACAACTAATACTGCTACTAATCCTACAAATAATCCTACTACTAATACTACAACTAATACTGCGGATCCCTGGTAAACCCCAGACTTCTTCATATGAACTTACTAAATGAACATCCATCCGGGAGTTTATAAAAGTGCCATTATGATATAAAGTAATACAGAACTCTTATATCCCATATAGCATTAAAAAAAGCAATGGCCAAACAATACTCACTGTAAGGGACACATTCATACTGAACTTCTAGATACTTGTAAGTCCCTGGGCACGGGTCGGGAAACACGTCGGGTCCAGCCACAACAGCACACTGAGTTCGATTATTGCATCTGAAATGGAAAATAAGCTTTGAAGGACTTGTTTAGCATCTTTATACAATTTTATATCTTCAATTAATCAAATATCTGTAAAATCTGAACTCTCCAAAACAATTTTGAAGTTTTCCACTGTTTTGTGTGTTCTCTCTATAATTGTCCAAATACTGTATGTCTACAGCAAAAATATTAAAATTCAAGACTCATCCCAAAATAACACTGAAACCCCCTCTGATGTGGAGAATAAGGGGCCTTCTCACTGCGAGGTTACTGCACCCCCCCCTCCTCCCGCAGTGAGGACACTGAATGGAGTGCTGGTCGTGAAAATGCACTAACACTCCATTCACTTTCAATGGGACTGCAGAGGTACCTGACTGGCAAGAGTATTTTGGTCAGCCCCATTGAAATAGAAAAATAGAAAAGGATAACTTGTAATTTTGGTATAACCCCTTTAAGTGCTGCGGAATAAGTTGGCGCTATACAAATAAACATTATTATTATATTATTATAAGCAGATCGATGAAGGACCAGAGCCAAAGAGAAGCATCTTCTGGGATTGCAGATAGATTGAACTGGAGCCGTTGGCCAATAAGAAGCATTAGCCCCTTCCAGGTTAGGACAGTGAGTGGAGAAACCACCTGAGAGAATTTGTAACCTGCTCTCTGAAGAGCCTTCAGATCTATGGGTTAAGGCCAATTTCAAATAAATAGCTCCTTTGACTGGATCCATATGAAGGCCCTCAATAGATGATAATAACTTAGGGAATATAATTACCATATGGACATTTTTCCAATTTGACATGTAGAGAATTACAGAAAGAACTTCGGACCAGTGCTAGACCAATGTACAGATATATGGAGCAGACTAAGGTATCATCTAGGTAGACCAGAATGTATTGATTGAGGATATCCCTAACAGGCATAGGCTGATATTGCCTAGCATGTCTGTTGCCTCTCTTTCCCATAGCATTTGCTGCAGCTGTGCTGGTTTTGAAGAATATGACCAGGAGTGATCGTCCCGATCACAATTATGGGGACAATGCGCTGTAAAAATTTCTGCTCTGTATTTTAAAAAAAGTCTTCAATGTCTTATTATTGGAGAAGTAGACTTAAAAATGTATACCAGGCAAAAACACTATTGATGGCCTATCCTCAGGATAATACATCAATAGTTGATCAGTTAAGTCTGCCACTTGGGACCCCAGGCGATCAGCTAATCAGGTGTCAGCGCTGGGATACACAGGGGTGGAAGCAATAGCTGCTGCTCTCACCCCTGAAATCAGTTGAGCTGTGCCTGAGGTTGCCAGTGCCCGCCAATACACCAAGAATGGAGCAGCGGTTTCCACTCCAACTCTTGTGTATCTTAATGCTGACGGCAGACGCCAAATCAGCTGATTAGCCGGGATTCGAAGCGGCAGCCCCTGATTTATCCTCAGGATAGGTCATCTATAGTATTTTTGCCTGGAAACCCTGTTTAAGCAGCAATACCAGGTAATGATTTAGTCATTGAAGGCAATGTTGAAAAAAGAAGATCCCCATCATTTACTTTGGACAGACATCCAGTCAATGAAAGTGTATACAGAGCTAAACAGAGCCCAGAAGCAGAGAGCTAGAAGACTGTTGAATGGCCAGGGATGAGGTTTCTTTGGCAAGAAGGCCACATACTTGAATATGGACTGGAACCACTTGAAAGGAGATGTGTTCCTGTAGGATGAATGACTGATGGAATTGAGACCTATGGGTTTTTTGAGAGTTACAAAAGGAATCTAAAGGCTGTGGGGGATGAACAGGACAATTTACATGGATATAATCCCTGTGTACACAATAGACACACAGGCTTTGAGTCAGGTGGCATATTCTTTCCTCTGTGGACAAAGCAGTATGACCCTCTTGCATGGATTCATCTGAAGTAGTGGCTTGTGGATTAATGAAGGTAGCAGCTAGACAAGGGTAGTGTCGGGCATCTTGTATACCTCTGCTCTGCCTCTGTCGTATCACTGTCATTTTTCTTTAACAAGAATTTTGCAGATATGCAATAACAATTCAAAAAGGCCTTGGTCAAAGAGAATGACCTATGCTGGGGAGATAAAGAATCCGGACTGACGGTCGGTGTCAGCACAATGTGTTCTGTGGGAAGAAACTATATCTTATTGTTTATACATTTTTGTACATTTTGTTTTGAGAAATCTGTTACCTATAGTTCCAATCTGCTGGAGAGAAGTCTGCCTGCCAACTAAGATATTAATATTCTTGTTTAGGTTTACTAACCAATGATAATAAATAATAACAAGTGAGGCCTGTTTTAGCCTCATAGCAAATGTCTTCTGTATACATATTGCTGTTTGTTAATGCAATAAAACAGATGACTTCCAATTACATCCAATGTTTGTGTGCTTTGCAAGTTACTTTGAGCTCAAATATAAATAATTAATTTGGAAACCTAAAGACATACCTTTTAGCAATTGTTATTGCTACACTAGCAGTGCTGTCAGAAAGGATTTGGATTTCTAAACCATGGAGTGCATTATTTATATGATGGACACCTTGCTAGAGATGGGTTGCACCTTACAGCGGAAAAGCATATAATTTGGCAGGTGCCTTCCTACACTCATCGGGAGAGCTTTAAAATTAAAACAATTTGGGAAGCGAAGTGAAAAGCCAAAATATGCAGCTAATGAATACAATTGAGAACCTTGCTATTAGAAGTGAAAAGGAAGTACAAAGACTAAAAATCCAGAAGGAAAGTATAATGCCTAAAAAGGCACCGCGCTCCAAGGGTCCAAAGTAGCACTAATACTCAATAGTGCAGTCTATGAAAATGTTATTGCTACGCGTTTCGGCACTACAAATTTGTGCCTTTGTCAAGCATACATAATAAAAGAATGCATATAGGTACATATATGTAAAGGAACTTACATAGAGATGTCCATCATATGCCCAGACCGATGCATTGTGACGTAATCGATAAGGGAGGAGAGACAATCTCCACCTACAGAGTGAAACGATCATAGGACCTAGCCATGGAGCGCGGTGGCATTCCAACACTTCATTCAACTTTATTAGCACATTCTTTTGCGACAAAGAACGCCAATACTAATACATGTTTATAACTAATCCTACTGATTACTTATCAAAGAATTGACGGTTTACCCATATATAGTTATTAGAGATGAGCGAGTATACTCGCTAAGGCTAACTATTCGAGCGAGTAGTGCCTTAGCTGAGTATCCTCCCCCTCGTCTCTAAAGATTTGGGGAACGGCGGGGGGCGGGGAACGGCGGGGGAGAGCGGCGAGGAACGGAGGGAAGATCTCTCTCGCCCCCCCGCTCACCGCTGCAACTCACCTGTCACCCGCGCCGGCACCCAAATCTTTACAGACGAGCGGGAGGATACTCGGCTAAGGCACTACTCGCTCGAATAGTTAGCCTTAGCGAGTATACTCGCTCATCTCTAATAGTAATCTTATGGACCTAAATACTGTAAAATACATTGATCATACAGATTAAAATAATACTAGCAACTAGTCTACAATTATCAAGAAAAAGGTTGCACAACAGTTAATTAAAATAATTAATTAAAATTGGTTCGCAAAGTAATTAAAGACTATTAACTATTAGAATGAAATAATTAGCACAATATTAAGTAGCATAATAATCACATATTCATATTTATTAGATAGATGATTATTATGCTAAGATTCACTTAACAACTCCTTCAGGTGTTTGATTTTTTTGGCAATGAGTTTCTTTCGGAACCATATCCAGGTGTTCCGCGGCACCAGTTACGTGTCCTGCCTTACCAACCACTTTTATAAGAAACTGACTAAATAAAATTGGAAGAGAAAGGTAGATCTGTAGAAACCGGGTAAGAATATAAGGAAAGAACAACAGAAAAGACATCATTTAAGGCATTTACCATAGGCTACCCGGTCAAGCAGGTGATATGAAGGAAGTCTTTCCACAATCCAGACATTTGTTGGGAATCTCTCAGGTAAAAGTAATGGATCCAACAGATTCTTATCCGCTCTTGCTGACCACTTTATCTTCCAGAAGGTAGAAGAGAAAACAAGGGGGTCCGCTATCTTGGACCTAATTCTTACCAACAGGGAGGGAATGGTTGGGGAAGTAAGGGTGGCCGGGACCTCCTAAGGCAGTGATCATGATATCCTTGGATGTTGGATAACAAGAGGAGGAAGACCTGAGAAGAGTCAGACCTCAAGGTTGGATTTCAGAAGGCAGGTTTTAATGAACTCAGAAAGGGGAAGAATCCAACGGCTGGATGTTCTTAAGGACAGAAATGTCCAAGAAGGTTGGGAATATTGTGAAATAACAATAAAACTTGCATACAAGCTAAAAAAGAGAAAATAAATGTTTATCAAGTGGAAAGAGGGGGATACCTAAAGAGGAATGTAATGTGGTGTGCAGAAACTGTAGGGCAAGTGTCAGGTCCTTGCCCTAAGCTTACACCAGTACCCCCAAAAAATCCTCCAGAAGCAGCCATCTTCTGGCTGACACACTGTGTCAGGGTGCTTCTAGGTCTGTGCTTTATATGGTATAAGTATGTTCATTTATTTTGCGAGGTAATATGTGACTGACTACTATTAATGTATTGTGATATGATGCCGGTTATACATGGTAACAGGCATATGGGACATCAACCATTATGTAATGCACATTTGACTGATGTACTGTTTTTGTGTGAGGGCTGCGCTCTCTTGTTAAACTTATACATTTTAAATAGTAATATTTTAATATATGATTGGTAAATAAAGATTTTTTTTCATATATTCCTTATCTGTGTATTCAGAGTTTTTCAGATCTTTTTGGGGTTGCTAAGCTTACATTCTAGTTCCCTGAAATTGTTTTTAAGAACCTCTCACCTACCTCAAACTTTGTCATTGGTGCCGGTGTGCACCATGACTGCTGGGTCCTCTCCAACCCCTACCAGTAATCTGTCATCCTGATGGTGGGGTGGTGGAGCTTAAATACTGGCTAGGAGCACAATAATCTCACACTGAGGAAGAGACACAGCCAGGTTTATACAGTCTGGCTAATCAGTACAGGATGGTGCTAATTAGCAGCTGGGTTGCAGGAGCAAGAACTGGGCAAGGTTAGGCAGGGAAGTTGTCCAGCAGGCTGAACAGCTCAACACGGAGAGATGTAGAACTATGTTTAATGTTATCATAGGCAATTTCTGACAAGTAGTCCACCCAATCATCCTGGAGGTAGAAAACGAATCAGCGGAGGTATGGCTCAAGAGTCTGGTTGCTCATTTCAGTCTGACTGTCAGGGCTCTAACACGTAACCTCCTGCATTCCAGTCGGCAGTTCTCACCACTAGGTCATCTAGGACTTGGACATTTCCTTTGCTGAAACCTAGCTTTGCTCTGTATTTCTCCTGATCTAGTTCCTGCCTCTCTGTCCTGGTCCTGCCCTACCGCTAATTGGGACCCTCTATAAAAGCCTGCCCTTGATATTCCCTCTTTGTGTGATTATTCTACTTTACAGCACCATTTAGTCAAGCTCCACGTTACCTGCTCCTCCACTATTCCTGCAAAGACTAATTGATAATGACTCCTTAGTTCCACCTGTCTACACTTTCCGCCTCATCCATTTGCACTGCAAATGTGACTACCCAATAGCGACCCCCGGCTTCCACCTGACTAAGTGACATCCACCTGATGACCTCCAGCTTCCTCCTGACTACTCTCTGGTCTCTGGTCCTGCTCGGCTACTACACCCTTGGCTCCTATCCAGTGCCAATAAGATGCTACAAAATAATTAAGTCCAAAATGGAGTAAATAGTGGCCATGCTTAGGAAACCAGTGACAGAGCTCCTAGAGTTGTGTGCCTCCTACCAGGAAAGGGTTGCTTTCCGGGTGGCAAAAAGAGATACTCCGGGTTTTAAGACCCCTTATTCCTTTAGCCAAGTCACATTGAGTCCTCCGCCAAGGACTGAAGCCGCACCAGAACCGATTCAGGTCGATGTCATCCACAAACCCCTTTTCCACCGCTGCAAAAGAAAGACACTGTGCTGATAATCTGTGCCAATATTGTGGAAGCTCATGACATTATGCTTTAAACTGCCTAAACAAGTTCCAAAGGTCTCTCACCCTAGCCAACATCAAGGCCACAACTAATCTAGCTGTCACGGAACAAGCCTTTGCACTGGTTATTAAAGACGGTGTGAAAACCCTTCCCCAACTCCATCATTTTGTCATCCCAATAGAGGTCCTAACAGGTAATCAAAAGACGCAGTGTTTAGTGATGCTGGATTCAGGAGCAGGAGGAAACTTTATTGATTTAAAATTAGTTCTTGACAAAGACATTGTCAAATGAGTTAAGTCCATACCAACTGATATGAAAACCGTGGATGGTTCACCTTTGTCCTCGGGACCTGTCTCACAGGAGATAGTCAAACTGGAGCTCCGCATGAAACCTGACCATCAAGTAATGATCAGCTTCAAGCTCATCTCATCACCTAAATTTCCACTGATTTTTGGGATCCCCTGGTTCTCTATCTACAATCCCTCTATCGACTGGGAATCAAGGACCATTGCTTTCCATTCAGAATTCTGTAAAGGGAATTACCAGATAGCACCATCTGCCCCTAAACCAGTGCAAGACAATACGGATGGTCAAAAGGACTTTGAGAAGTTACTAGTTCAATACTAGATGTTCAAGGATGTCTGCAGCAAGAAACAAGCTGACCAGCTGTCACCTTATCAGCCATATGACTGTCCTATAGAGCTGCTCTCTGGATCTTCTGTTCCATTTGGGAATATCTACAACCTCGCTGAACCAGAATTAGGGTCCTGTCGGTAACATTTGGATAAAAATCTACAGGGGGGTTTCATCCAGCCTCCTCCATCCCCAGTGGGAGCACCCATTCCCTTTATTAAAAAGAAAGACTGTACTCTTCAGCCATGCACTGACTACTGGGAACTAAACAAGATTACTGTTAAGAATCGCTATCCTCTCTTATTAATCCCAGAACTGCTGGAAAGGCTTCAGGCAGTCAAGGACTTTATGAAACTGTACCTCAGAGGAGCATATAATCTGGTGCAGATCTGTCCAGGAGATGAAAGGAAAACGGTTTACAGAACAAGATATGGACACTTTAAGGCCGGCTGCACACAGCCGTGATGGGCTCCGCCGCGAAATTCCACGGCGGAGCCCGTCACGTTGCTCCCCAGGAGACCCCATAATTACGTGCGGATCCAGCGTCCTCGCTCCCGCAGGACGCTTCCCCGCACACCTCCACCGCGTCATGTAACACGCCCACCGCGTGTCACATGATGCGGCCGGCCGTGTCACATGATGCGGCCGGCCGTGTCACATGATGCGGCCGGCCGTGTCACATGATGCGGCCGGCCGTGTCATATGATGCGCCGGCCCCGTCGTATGACGCGGCGGCAGCAGGGCGGGGAAGCGTTTTCATGCTATCTTCCGCTGTGCTACAGCGGAAGATAGCATGAACGGACGGCTTCCACTGACTGCAATGGAAGCCGTCCGCACGTACACCCGTGGCAAATAGAGCATGCCGTGGGTGAGGATGGGTGAATTCACGGTGCGGAATTCCGCGGTCGAACTCCGCACCGTGAACACTGAGCTATTAGGTTCAATAGAGCCTAACAGCTGTGGGCAACACAGCGGATTTCCGCCGCGAATTATGCGGCGGAAATCCGTTCGTGGGAAGGAGGCCTAAATCTCTAGTGATGCCATTCAGTCTCTGCAATGCTCCCGCTACATTCCAACACATTATCAATAACGTATTTTTAGACCTGTTGGATCAATTCGTAGTGGCATATCTCGACAACATCCTCATAGTCACTGACAATTTAGAGGAACATCGCAGGCACATTCAGGTGGTCTTGGAATGAATCCAAAAAAATAACCTCTACATCAAGCTACAAAAGTGTGAATCTGAACAGATCCAAATGCAATTCCTGGGTTACATTATCTCCCCAGATAGCCAAAGTATGGATCCCGGCAAGATTAAAGCTATCCTCAATTGGCCCATTTCAAGAAATTTGAAGGAAGTCCAGTGCCTGATCGGTTTCCCAAACGTCTACAGAAAATTTTTTCAAGGACTTTTCAAAAGTCATCTCTCTCATCACCTCCCTCACAAAGAAAGCACATACATTTCCTGTTTCCCGAAGGCACAAGTTGCTTTGGAGAAACTAAAGTCTCTATTTACTTCGGCACCAGTACTGATCCACCAAAGACCAGAATTGCTTTTGTCATGGAGGTGGATGCCTCCATCTCTGGTGTGGGAGCTATCCTAGCAGTGAGTCACAGTGATAAAATGCAACTACATCCTTGTGCATTTCTGTCCTACACCCTATCACCCACAGAGAAAAACTATGATGTCAGGAAGAAGAAACTTTTGGCCATCAAGGTGGCTTTCACCGAATGGAGGCACCTCTTCGAAGGAGCCCATCATCCAGTAACGGTTCTTACTGACCATAAAAACCTAGAATTTCTCCGTACTGCCAAGAGATTACCTGCTAAACAAGTATGATGTGCCTTGTTCTTTTTCTGGCTTAATTTTGTTGCGTCCTACCGCCTGGTCCTCGAAATAGCAAGGCAGATGCCTTGTCCAGGATATTTTCAGAGCCTAAAGACAAGTTAAATACAGACCACACAATTCTGTCCCCAAAATATTTTTGGGTGTCCTGCATTCTGAGAACCTCCTAACAAAGCTAAAGGGAGGCTACGAAAGTGACCCTTTTCTGAGTCTTCCTTAGTAAGGATCCTTCAAGAATGGACTTTAGTGGCAAGAACAGCAACTGTATGTTCCTGAGGCTGGTCGACTTGAAGTCCGCAAATGGGTCCACAATTCCAAGCTGGCCGGCCACCTTGAAGTCACAAAGACTTTAGTACTCTTGATTTGTTCCTTCTGGTGGCCTAACTGCAGTAACGATTGTGAAGATGTATGTCACCTCTTGCAAAGTATGTAACTGGAACAAGACACCATGAGTACACTCACTGGGTTTCCTACAACCTCTTCCAGTCCCACCCAGGCCATAGGGATCTATATCAATGGAGTTTATAGTGGAACTGCCCCCCTTGAAAGAAATGACACCATCCTTGTTGTTGTGGACTGACTCATGAAAATTGCTCACTTTATCCCCATAAATAAAATTCCCACCGCTGAACACACGACAAAGTTGATGATCCAGGAAGTTTTCCGACTACATAGAATTCCTGATGATATCATCATGGACAGAGAGGTTCGGCTGACCTTGAAGCTGTGTAGATATTTCTGCATGGCTCTTGGAACTACCGTGAGTCTATCCTCTGCCTTTCATCCTCAGTCCAACAGCCAGACCGAGAGAACCAACCAGACTCTGGAGCAGTATCTCCACTGCTACATCTTCCATCTTCAGGACAACCGGGTGGATTATCTAGCAACGGTGGAGTTGACGTATAACAATGCCCAACATACTTCTACAACTACTTCACTGAGGCAGATAAAGTCCAGGAAAGACTCAACCAATCTCACTGACTGGACTATAGACTAAATACATAAAATATAACTTTTAATAATTCGTTTAACCCCTTCCCGCTCCAGGACATTCATTTACATTCTGGAGCGTCGGGGTATGTATGAAGAGAGGTTGTGGGGCGACCTCTCTTCATACAGCGCGGGCGTCAGCTGTTTATTACGGAAACTACAGGACATCCTGCAAAAAATGAGCCCTTGATCGACCACATTGATGGAAAAATAAAAAAGTTATTGTGCGCAGAAGATGGTGGCAGAAAAGAATTGAAAAAAATGAAATGTCTTTGAAAAAAAAGAGTAGTATAGTAAAAAAAAACCATACAAGTTTGGTATCATAGTAATCGTACCGATCCATAGAATAAAGTTACCATGTCGTTTTTGTTGCAGTTTGTGCGCCGTAGAAACAAGACTCACTCAAGATGGCGGAATGTCATTTTTCTTTTCAGTACATTATATGGTACTTTAACTAGCACCATTATAAAATTCAACTCGTACCGCAAAAAAACAAGCCCTCATACAGCGACGGCGATGAATGAATAAATAAAGGAGTTACGATTTTTTAAAGGGGGGAGGAAAAAACATAAATGGAAAAAAAAGGGGCTGCGTCATTAGGGAGTTAAAATCTTTCATGACGAATCAAACAAACATCTAGTGACAATGATGTAGACCGATGCTACTTCAGGAATCGCAAGTGTCGATGGGATTTGCTAAAGGTGAACACAATTTTATTTGTTTTACTTTAATTACACCTCATTATCATATCTGTGAAGTTAAACATTTTATGTTGTGTGTCAAAACACCTATTCGATGAATACTACTTCATTAGGGTCAGATGTTTTGTCCCCGGTCACTTTAAGGGGAACGTAAGCCCCATATATGTGCTGTCACACCAACTCATAGAATTTAGGGAGGCAGCCAACACATCAGCCCTAAGAGCAGGGAAAGGAGGATCAGACCCCCGGAGGCGAGAGACTTAGTCACCTACAATTTGCACAGGTACATGATTGGTTGGTTACTAAGTATAGTCTCCACTTAGTAGGATCACCTACATCTCACATCTGAAGAGGTCAATCCTCTGTTACCAGCCATAGACTCAGTCTCTATATCCGCCCTGCAGGTGCTTGACTCCAATAGTTTTAGCTCTCTCTATCTCCCTTTCTATAGGTCAGGTTCTGAGCTCAATAGCACTAGATATAGTTAACTTTTCCCTCTTTGCCCTTTCTAATTGCTCTTCCCTGTCTTCTATAAATTCTCCCCCTCTCTCCCTAGGTCAGGAATGATTGCTAGTCTGATTCTATAGCTGTAGGGAGAGTAACGTCACAGAAAACATCAAATCAAAGAAAAATAAATAGATAAAACCGACAGCCCAGATGGTAGGCTACCGGTAGACCTTACTCTCGCTACAGCTATAGAAAGGCCATCCTGAAAGAGGGGGCCTACTGTCAGGACTCAAACTGAGAACCTTCTGCACTCCAAGCAGTAGCCCTTCTTATTGAGCTATCCAGGCCTTTGGACAAATTCCTCTGCATATTTTGACCTTGTTTTCCAGAACCTACTATACAGCCTTTTGTTCTAGCTCTGCCTGTTCGTGATTAGGACTTCCTATAGAAGCCTGGGCCTGACATTCCTGCATTGCGTGATTATTGTGCTCTTTGCCTTGATCAAGCATCACCTCCTAAACCTGATCCTCTCCTGCAAACGGAACTACCCCATAACTATTCCTGGCTTCTGACTATGCTTCCTGCCTCATCCAATTGTACTGCAAACGTGATTACCCAATAATGACTCCTGGCTTCCATCTGACTACGCTTGGTACTGTGAATGTGTCTACCTGCTGATGACTTCCAGCTTCCCCTTGACTACTCTCTGGTCCCACATGGTTACTACACCCACGGCTCCCATCCAGTGCCGGTAAGACGTTACACTATGCCTTTAAAGGTGTTTTCTTGGACTACACTATTGATGACTTGTCCTCAAGATAGGTTATCAATAGTTGATCGCTGAGGTTCTGCAGCTTAGAGTCTCTGCCAACCAGCTGAATGAAGAGGCTTTGGCTTCTCAGACATGTGATATCATCTTCATCGGTCATGTGGTCAGAGAGCAGCGTGGTTTCTTTCAGGTAAATGGGACTGAGCTGCAGCACCAGGCATAGCTGTTGTACAATCTACGGCACTGTGCCTAGTTAGGACTAAAATGACAGCGGAACCCCGCTGATCAACTATTGATGACTTATCCCGGGGACAGCGTAGTCCCAGAAAACCCAGATAACTCACTTGCAAAAGAATCTTCAGAAGGAAAGCCTAGATTAGTTGGCTTTTAGGTTTTCGAGTTTGGGCCTATAAGCTGATGCTTTCACTACAGTACCTATTAGTATTTGAAAATAACTGATACACATTGACAATTTATATAAATAGTTCATAATTCAAAAACAGGACAAAAGGGTAAAGCTAGAGACAGGAGAACTGCATCTGTGCAAGAAATGAAATACAAGTTAAACTCCTACCTCTGGGACATTATCTTGTAGGCATCGGGGAGATAACATCGAATGTTTTCCATCTGAGCGGGATCTGAGTCACAGATTTTATCATCAGTTCTTCCGTAGTTGGCACTTTCAATCATGATAACATCAGTTCCTGGACAACGCAACTCTATTGGGTAGCCTTCACATGATAATTCCCTTCGAACGACTGCCATAGGAATTGGGGCTCTACTGAAAGCTAAAAGAGAAAATAAATATTAGGCCTTCATATGAGCGGGTCGTATTTTGGTGCATGAAGAGCAAACGGATTGTAGCCCCTCCCTCTGCAGTCAGATTTGGTCTCCCTGACCAAGACCCATTTGTCAACTGTAACATACATCCCTTTATGTGATGATAACTAGATGTCTTGACTCATCCAGGTCATTCGGAGCTTTTTCACACACATTGTACTTCATGTTGATGGTAAATTTCGGATGATTTTGTTTTGTGTTCATTTATAAAAACTAAATCCTAAATTTATAGACAATTCAGAAAAATTTGCCATTTTCAAATTTGTATTTTCTCTGTTGGGAGTCAGACACCGATGACAAAATAGTTACCAGTTAATATGTAAATAACATCATCGCATCTCCACCGGATCTTGGCGGCATTTTGGAAGCGTCTTTTTATTTATTTTGGAAATCAGGAATCTTGTAATTATACGGGTAATTTTTCTAATATTGAATAAAAAATATCCCCAAAGCATTTTTAAGGAACCAATTTAGTTGTGAAGTCACTTCCAGAGGCCTGAATATTAGAACCCCCAGAAATTACCCCATTTTAAAAAACTGCACCCCTCAAAGTTTTCTAAATGGCATTTAAAAGGTCTTTTGAAGAGAATGTCAGAAAGTGACTTATTATAGAAATCACATTTTTATGTTAAACATTTTTCTTAACCCCTTAATGACGAGGCCCTTTTTTTCCATTATCATTTTTCGTCCCCCATTATAAAAAGAGTAACTCCTTTATTTACCCATCGCCGTATGAGGGCTTGTTTTTCAATTGTTCTATTTCAATGTACCGTATAAATCTACTGATATACTTTAAAAAATTGTAATGGAGTAAAATGAAAAAAAAAAAATGAAATTCCGCCGTCTTCTGGGTGCATCTTGTTTCTACGGCGCACAAACTGCAATAAAAAGGACATGATAAAATAAAATTAAAATAAATCTTGCTATTTATATAGCGCCGACTTATTCCGCAGCGCTTTCAGGTAATTGTTATTTATTACCCCCCACCAAGCTGGGTTCTCATTTTACCGACGCCGGAAGGATGGAAGGCCGAGTCAACCTAGAGCCGGCTACCTGAACCATTCAGATTGCAACCTTGAGGTTGTGAGCAAGAGCTTACACTCTGCGCCACATGAGGCTATAACTTTATTCTATGGCCAGTACGATTACTACAACACCAATCATAGCATGGTAGAGTTGGAAGGGACCTCCAGGGTCATCGGGTCCGATTGAATTTATGTCTCATGTATATGTATATGACGCAGAGTTCAGTGCATTACTAGCCTCTCAGCAGCATGGCTGATTTTAGGCTTAAAGGGGTTGTCCCGCGGCAGCAAGTGGGTCTATACACTTCTGTATGGCCATAATAATGCACTTTGTAATATACATTGTGCATTAATTATGAGCCATACAGAAGTTATAAAAAGTTTTTTACTTACCTGCTCCGTTGCTGGCGTCCTCGTCTCCATGGTGCCGACTAATTTTCGCCCTCCGATGGCCAAATTAGCCGCGCTTGCGCAGTCCGGGTCTTCTGCTTTCTTCTATGGAGCCTTTCGTGCAGGATGCCGGCTCCGTGTAGCTCCGCCCCGTCACGTGCCGATTCCAGCCAATCAGGAGGCTGGAATCGGCAATGGACCGCACAGAAGAGCTGCGGTCCACGGAGACAGAGGATCCCGGCGGCCATCTTCAGCGGTAAGTATTGAAGTCACCGGAGCGCGGGGATTAAGGTAAGCGCTCCGGTAAGCTTTCTTTACCTCCCTGCATCGGGGTTGTCTCGCGCCGACCGGGGGGGGGGGGGGGGGTTGAAAAAAAAAAAAACCCGTTTCGGCGCGGGACAACCCCTTTAAGGTATTTGCACTGTGAATAACCCATTTTTTGCGTCTTACTGTACTTTTAGCGCTGACAAGGAGATTTCACGTGGATGCGGGACACACCCAGGATTTAAGACTATCTAGCCTAACTAGTACCAGATGAGTTATTTTTCTCGCAGAATTGCACAGCGTAATGCGCAAATATGCCGGTATCGCGTATAGACGCCTATGGGGGCTTTGGTGTGCAATGCGTACTGAAATAGAGCTGAGGGCTTTTTGCAGTAGTAAAAACTAGAGTGAGAATGAAGCCATTGAAATCAGTGCGCATTGCCCAAATTTAGAGGATTCATTATGTTTTACCACTTTTGCGCTATGACACACTTTCATTTTACAAAAGTACTTTTTGTGCAGCGCCACGTTCCAGGACCAGAGCATTTTTATGTTTCGGTCTACAGCGCTGTGTCAGGCCTGGTTTTTGTGAAAGAAAGAGGCACACAGCAGCAGTGGGAGACCCCCGTATGTCTCCTGGTGAGTGCATGCCTGATTGATAAGGCAGAATGCAAAGCCCGGATTTCTGGTCCGGATCAAAACCACATAATCATCCAGAAACACATGTGCAGTCTAGGCGTTGATATAAAAGCATGATTAAGACTAGAGATGAGCGAGCGTACTCGGCCACGCCCCTTTTTCGCCCGAGTACCACGATTTTCGAGTACTTCCGTACTCGGGCGAAAAGATTTGGGGGGCGCCGTGGGTGAGTGGGGGGTTGCAGGGGGGAGAGGGAGAGAGAGAGGGCTCCCCCCTGTTCCCCGCTGCTACCCCCCGCTCCGCCGCCCCCCGGCGCCCCCCGAATCTTTTCACCCGAGTACTGAAGTACTCGAAAATTGCGGTGCTCGATCGAGTAATTACTCGAAACGAGTACGTTCGCTCATCTCTAATTAAGACCCATTAACAGGTCCAAACGTGGCTGGTGCTTCCCATATGGAGGAATAAAGAACATAAGCCTGTCTTTCATCATATGCTGCCTGGACCGCTCATTGGTTTCAGGCCCGGTTTGTGTGAGACAACCTGTAGTTATAATCGGTACCATTTTGAGGTGTGATTTTTTAACATGCTATTTCATTCCTGTTTAGGGGAAGTGAGAGGATTAGGAAATGGCTTGAAGGTTTTAATGGACTTTTCCATGCTTGATAAATGATATATTTGATAGTATGGGATGTTGTGGATGTCACAGTACTCATTATACGTAGTGTTTTTTGCTCTTTCTATCTTTTCAATATTTAAACCTAATGTAAGGAGAAAAGTGTTTTTTTTTCCTATAAAAAACATTTAGATTCCACAATTAGCAATTAATGCAGCATCTGTGGGGTTAAACGGTGTAGAGGAGTGATAGCTGAGCAAGTCCTCATCATTTCACTACTTTTCTGAGAAAACCCCCATATGTGACAATCAGAGAGCAAATATGCTGTGTGATTGATACGGGGGTGATAGCCAAATGAAAAGAAGTGGCAGCATTGATGGGTGCAAAAGAAATCTCAACCTTTATTCCCCCATAACAGAGGAGACACGATATGAGATACGGTATATACTTTATATTCAAAATCTAAGGGATTGATACTTGAAGATTGCCCCTGATTACAGCCCCTTTATTTTTAATTATAGGATCTGTACCTGAGGCTTTTCTATTGTTTATTCATGCATAAGAGGGATATTGTCTCTTTTTTGCCTGTACGGCGATTTTCTACGCTGTCCATCAATGCGCAGGCGTGGAGCGTTGCCTTGACTACTTTGTCAGGGTGGCCACATAGCGCTGTTGATACCTTTTTCATTATGAAGTCTTTGTACGCAGGCGCGATGTATTGATTACATCACTCACATGTGACTTCACACGTACCTGTTTGATGACGCGACATTACATCGCGATCTACACATGATTTTGTATACTTCCGAACTTGCACAGTACTTTTGAGACACGCATGCGTAAACCTCTCCAAGGATGCGGCACCGGACCCGATGGATGGAGTGGCCATGTACAGCAGAGTGGATCTAATGTATGTAATAAACGTAGGCGCTTCATAACACCTGATTTATCACTCATACGTCACCTGTTTTAAATGTGTAATTAGATGTGGGGATTGGGGATTGGGGATTGGGGATTTTGTATGCTTACTCTCTATTTAAACTACGTCTGTTGTGTACATGGTTAACTTGACAAAGACCTGCTTTGAGATCGATACGCCGTGTCTCCTCTGTTATGGGGGAATGAAGACGAAGATTTCTTTTGCACCATTCAATGCCGCCACTTCTTTTCGTTTGGCTATTGTACTGGTGGATATGGTCCGGATCCATGCGGCTGTTGCATTGAATATTTAATCCCTGCCCATGTTTGGGAGAGAGGTGTGCTGCTTGTAACCTTGGCTTGCTGATACGGGGGTGATAACATGAGTATAATGTCCCCCCTCCCCTTGATAGGTAGATATAGAGTAGAATCACAGAGCTCCTCTGTCGCCCGCTCGTCCCCCCTCCCATTCACTCTCACTTCTGCACACACACTAAGATGACAGCTGTAAGTTCAGTATTCCTGACTCCACCTTAACGACTGTAGCTTCCATTTTCTGAGGCCTATCAACATGTTTTTGGAATCTGTTAAAGCCAAGAATATTAGCTTTAACATTCCACCCAAAGCATATTGATCGCCCAGGTACAAACACAACGGTCGCTGGAAGCAGAACGAGCTTTGTTCATCCCCAACCGCTGGTGGGAGTAAAACAGATTACAAAAATGGACGATGTTTCACTGTCTGCTTTTAATTAAGAAAAATGTTGGTAATATAAAATTTGCACAGCTGGTGATGTGACACAGGTTACAGGAATATGGAACAGACCACAATGCACAGCCATGACCCCTCTCTGGACACTGGGGGATCAGCTTCTGAGCCCCCTAGAAATACAGTGTGGGAACTACTGGTCTGCTGCTACATGCATGAACGGCAGCTGTCGGGAAAGGGTTAATGCGTCTGACATCAGGTACACCTCCATGCCCAAAGAGAGAATGGGTCCTCCATGATGGCACAAATTATCCAGTGCCTACCAAATGTGAGATTGCGGTGAGTGGGATTTACCCCCATCGATCGAATTGCCTTTACCTTGCACAGTACGTAGGAATTGGGTAACTAATGAGGTACACAGCAACTCTCACCCATCTAATATAAGTGAGAGCAGGATAGCTCAGAAACACATTGCACCCCATCTTCTGTTGCACTTTTTGTTTTCTTTTACTAGTGCTTTTTTTTACTTTTCTTTGCAAGTTTTTGTTTTCTTTTGTTAAAGGGATGCTACATCAGTTATCTATTAAGATGCATCATCTTTGTGACAAATACTAAATTGGGCTCCTCATTGGACTGGCTCTCTATGTCATCTGACTATATGGGGGGGAGGGGGTCTATTTGGATTGTTCCTAAACTTCCCCTTCAAAAGTAAGTAATTATTGCTGTGATGCTCAGCACAGGGGATTTCTTATTCATTTTGGTTTCCTTGATATTTGTCCAAGACCTCCACGGTTCCTCAGGATCTACCTTGCAATGGGTCTCTTCCTTGGATGTTCTTTGGACAGAGCGTCCCCAACCATTTCCTCGTTTGTTTTTCCTCCAGCAACCAAGGTGTGGTGGCTGACCCTTCCATAGGTTGAGCCGCACAACCCAGGTGAGTCCAAAAAAAATCCCAGTGAAGAAATCAGGGATTTTCTCTTCTCCAGGAAGGACAGACAGAGCGCTCTACAAACAAAAGGTAAGAAACTCTTTCTTATAAAAGTATCTGTCCTTTCCTGAGGTTGTGATTGTCCCTCTTTGCTGGCCAAGGAGGGCACTACTGTTGGACTTTGAGATCCCTGTCAAAGAAGCCAACAGATGATATGTAAATGGTGAACTGGTGTTTGGGGTATGTGTAGTGTGAACCAGTCACAAAAGGACATTATTGTCTGGGCCGTGTAAATGTGCATGATCTTCAGATTATCACAAAGGAAGAATACCAGGGTGAATGGACTACAAAGGTTGCATAAAGACTACAGTTGCAATTGAATGACTTGAATGAATCTGAGAGTTAGAGATTGAGGTGCTGGGTAAAAAAAATTGTAAAAAAGATAGTGATGCTCCTGCGGTGGGGGCAAATGAGTGCATTGAGGCTCTACACTATTTAATGCATGTGTCCTTGATTTGTTACAGCTACAAGGTAGAGACAGAGGAGCTTGCTACACAAGTATGTGACTCGTAAAGAAGAGTAATTTGCCAGATAGGAGTTGTGGCAGTACTAACTTGTTTGTATGAGACATTGTGCAAATTGTATGTGTAGTGTGGTGATTGCCAGGGGGGTTTATGCTTATCTTTATTTGCTGATCAAAGAAAAGGTTTCTTCACAGCACATTTGCTGTAAAGACTGTGTCCACATAAAAAGACGTCGTCCACACATTCGTTGTGGTAGAGTACCGGCCTAAACGTTGTTCGTCTGCCCACGGTAAGACAAGTGGACTGTTAAAGATATATATATATATATAATTACAGGCCCATGCTGTAAGGGTAGGTTGTGGAATACTCAACAATAGTTAGTTATGGGAAACTCACAGAGAAATGTCCGGCGAGGGGGTAGGGTGTTTTTCAGAAAACTGCCAGACAGATTGCTGAAGACCGTGAAGGCAGAGTAGCTGTAAAAGAATGTCAGACAATTTTAAAAAGAGCTGGTATGAATCCAGAAGGAAGCTTGGACAGTTGTACAAGTGGGAATCAGACATGTGTTGGCTTCTGAGGATCGTCAACAGCATTGAATGATCGATAATAGGCAGACATGTCAAACCGTGATGCGTAAGATCTTCATAAATGTGTGTGGACACTGTTGGCTGCTCCATTTAATTACAGACTCAGTTTCTACTTACAAAACACAAACTTTTCAGTCTGTGTAAAAAGGAATCACTGTTTGTGTAGTGAGGATTTGCAGCTTGAAAGGATAGTAAAGTGAAATATATTAGGTGGAAAGTGAAGGTTGAATAACAGATAGTGATGAGAAGTAAATTGGGGGGGGGGGGGTCTCAGCAAGTGTGTTCACAAGGTTTCAAGAAAGTTAATTGAAAGTATATTTATATACAGTGATTTAAAAGTTGTCTGTGCAATGTGATTTGAAAACGTGTCATTTTTGTTGCACAAGAGAATTAGAATTTAACACTTGTTGATTCTGACCATGAATAATGTGGTTTTGTTATTTTTGTGAATTTTTTTTGTGGGTGAGTGTGAGGGGCCCATGTATAAGTTATACCGTTACAGGGGATCAGTAGACACTTGTATTATTTCACAGACTGTAATCCTAAATTAAAATATAACTTTTATTAAATATTTATTCTAAAATCCTATTCGGATATAGGGGCTTTCGTGAAAAAAACTTTTATAATGGGCGTGTGATGCGTTCCATTATCATTTGTATATCCAGTGAAGCGACTTAATATGTTGTTTGGTGAAGCAGATCTGCTATATATAGATATCACTTCGCAGAGACTCTTACATATATAGACGCTAACTTCAGACCAGCTTCATTGTTTTTAGCGCACCATATGTTTACTACGCTTTTTGCTGGCTGGGATTGGATATACACAAAGACAAATATTCTAGTAAAAGACTAAGATCCTTTTTCATAAGATTCAATTATAAATCTTTATCCAGAGAGTGATGTATAATCTCTCTTGGTTCTATTGTGTATAGCTCGACGCGTTTCTTCGCTATTCGCGATTCGCCAGGAGCAACACTATTTATCACGTAGAACCAAATAGAACAAGGTTAGGATCAGGCACACTAATGCAAATACATTGATCCAATTTGTCTTTGGACCCAATGTATGGTGTGCATAGGGATGGCCAGCCAGTATAGATGCATCCAGAAATTAATCAGATGGCTATATATTTGGATGATACTTCTTAGATATTTATATAGCCTGGGTGCTATCCTAGACCGGCGTCCGTTTTTATATGGAACTAGGCTACCAGATTACACTTCAAAGAGAAGCCAGGGTTCAAGTCACCAGTATCTATCAGCACCAGGTAAATTTTTCAACCTCGCTGACTACGTACCGACCCTAAGTTCGCAGGGTTGCAAGACCCTTTCTTATGGCAAGTATAACGATAATACTCCTAAAGTCCCTATCTATGCTCAGGTCACTGATACTAGTCACCAGTACCCGGCTCAAGAGGGTGGTCAGCAAACCAAAATAAATAAATAAACAAAAAGAAAAGAATCTGGCAGCATCTCCAGCCTTAGTGGTAGGCTGGAGGCCTCCAGCCTACCACTAAGGCTGGAGATGCTGCCAGATTCTTTTCTTTTTGTTTATTTATTTATTTATTTTGGTAAAGTCTATTGATTTTAGTTACACTTTTGTCTAAACTGTGAAGGGCTTTCTAGTTGACTATTAGACAATTCTGCCCCTGTGATCAATTTATATTTTAATTTAGGATTACAGTCTGTGAAATAATACATGTATAAGTTATGTTGCGTTATATACACTGCTGCACTTTTAGACTTAAGAGTGTGAAAAAGACGCTCAAACAGGGATCCAAACCACAAAGGTTGGAGCTAGATGATAGGGAAAGGGAGGGAAGAAAAGTATGTAATGGTTTTGTCCCTCTTCAATACAAACCAGTCTAGTGAAAAACAAAAGAGAAGTGTATGTTATAAATTTACAACATATGTTCTATATGAGTATAGCACAAGTTCATGGTGTTTTCAAAATATTGGGTTCTACTTATTTAAAAACTATTGAAGTATGATGCTAAAATGAGAATTATGTTCTTGACAAGCCTGCTTAAAAGGGTATATTTAGAAACGCATTGAATGTTTAAAATATTTATGTCACAGTACAGAAATTGTATTCTAACACAATAAATACGTCAACTTTCTGTTATTCTTTGTTTATAATAAAACCCACTAAAAATGTAAAAAAAAAAAAAAGAAAAGGGTGGCACGTTTCCAATGGGGGTAGATTTATGGTATCAGAGACCTGCCCAGTCAGCCTATTAGAGTAAACAAACTTACAGTGATACAAGCAGAAATTGAATATACCACAAATGATGATATAGATATTAAGCCTTCAATGAACAAGCAGTTAACCACTATTCGTGTAGTTACTATGGAAAGAGATTGTAAATTCTTCCTTCTATTTGCAACAAGTTTTTGCCCGGGTACCAGAGGTGTTGTGGGCCCATTAAAGTCCTGGAAAAACTCCAATGAGCACAAATTAAAAATCCTTCAGCTACCAGATTAACAAAGTATGAGAAAATCCTGATAGCACCCTCACATCACAATCAAAATAGTTCTAAATCCTTATTGAGAGGAACAGAAGCTGCTGTCTGCAGACCTGACACCTCACCAGAAGTGTGCTGTCTTCCAGGTGCACAAATCAAAGATGTGTCTGACAGACTGTCAAGACTCTTCAGTCCTACAGAACACCACCCATTCCTACTAATACATGTAGGGCCAAATGACACTCCAAAAAAAAGGACCTTGCAACTATCTGCAGATACTTTGAAGACCTCAGAAAGAAGGTGAAGGAACTAGGAGCACAGGTTGTCTTCTCATCCATCCTCCCAGTGAATGGCCGTGGAATAAGAAGATGGAACAGGATTCTAGAGGTGGACAACTGGCTACATCGATGGTGCTGTCAGCAAAGATTTGGATTTGTAGACGATGGAGTGAATTACCTATACTGCTTGCTAGAGACGGGTTGCACCTTACAGACAGGTAAGCATATATTTGGTGGGTGCCTTGCTTCACTCATTAGGAGAGCTTTACACTAGAACAACATGGGAAGGGAAGTGAAAGGCCAGGTAAAAATACACAGATAATTAATACATTTGAGAAACCTGCTATTAGAATTGGAAAGAAAGAACAAAGAGAAAAAAAATCAGAAGGAAAGTAGAGGAGCAAGAGACCCCAATCACAAACTAACAGGTTCCTACACAAATGCACAGAGAAGGGAAACAAACAAGGAGAATTGGAGCTCCGAACAGGAAGAGAAATATGATGTCATCGGCATCACAGAAACTTGGTGGGATGATACACATGATTGGGATACGAGGATTGAAGGATGCAACATATTTATAACAGACCTAGAAAAAACAGGAGGAGGTGTTTCGTTGTATGTTAGGAAAACATTCATCTCCACAGAGATTCAAGCTTCAGAGCTGGGAGTTCTGTAGAAGCTATTTGGCTAAAAATACAAGGAGAGAATAACAGAAAGGACACCATTGTAGGCATTTACTATAGGCCGCCTGGACAAGCAGAAGATATGGAGGAACTCTTTCTACATCAGATGGCCAAGCTCTCAAAGAATCCCAACATAGTGATCATGGGAGATTTTACCCATCCAGACATTTGTTGGGAATCTCTCACGTAAAAGTAATGGATCCAACAGATTCTTATCCCCTCTTGCTGACAACCTTATCTTCCAGGAGGTAGGAGAGAAACAAGAGGATCTGCTATCTTGGACCTAATTCTTAGCAACAGGGAGGGAATGGTTTAGGAAGTACGGGTGGCTGGGACTTTAGGAGGCAGTGATCATGATATCCTTGAATTTTGGATAAGAAGGAGAGGAAGACCTGAGAAGACTCAGACCTCAAGGTTGGATTTCAGAAAGGCAGATTTTAATGAACTCCGAAAGAGGAAGAATCCAATGGCTGGATGTTCTTAAGGACAGAAATATCTAAGAAGGTTGGGAAATAATGTGAAATGAGATTCTCAAAGCACAATCGTTACCAATCCCTAAAAGAAGGAAGAATGGGAAGCATTTAAAGAGACCAGGATGGATGAACACAGAACTTGTACACATGTTAAAAACAAAGAAAAATATGTTTATCAAATGGAAAGAGGGGGAATATCTAAAGAAGAATATAATGGGGTCTGCAGAAACTGTAGGGGAAGTGTCAGAAAAGATAAAACTAATAATTAATTGAGGCTTCCAACAGAGGCCAAGAGCAATAAAAAAAGATTTTGGGGTCAAAAGCAAAAGAATCATCAAGGATGCTATTGGATGCTTACAAGATGAAAATGGTGAATTGGTTAAGAATGATGTTGAAAAGGCCGAACTTTTAAATTCCTATTTTGTATCTGTTTTCTCTCAGAAAGTAGATGGAACATCAACTGATCTTCCCTGTGCTATTGGGGGAGTAAAAGAATGCAGGCTATCTGTAAGCAGAGAGATTGTGAGGGAACACTTAGCTAATTTAGATGAATTTAAGTCTCACGATCCAGATGAATTACATCCTAGGATACTAAAGGAAGCAGCAGAGGTAAATGCTGAACCAATCACCATAATCTGTGAAAATTCCTGGAGAACAGGAAATATCCCAGAAAATTGGAAAAAGACAAATGTTGTCCCCATGTTCAAAAAAGGGAAGAAAATGGATCCAGGAAACTACATGCCTGTGAGCCTGACTTCTATACCGGGAAAGATCTTTGAACAAATTATTAAACAGCATGTATGCAAGTACTTGGATGAGAATCAAGTAATTAACCAGAGCCAGCATGGGTTTGTAACAAACAAGTCATGCCAGACAAATCTAATTTCCTTCTATGACAGAATTACTGACTGGGTTGATAAGGAAAATGCGGTGGATATAGTATATCTTGACTTTAGTAAAGCATAATAAAGACTCTGTCCTAGGCCCAATGTTGTTCAACATTTTTATAAATGATCTGGAGGAAGGAAGTGTTGGTAAACTGATCAAATTTGCAGACAACACAAAGCTAGGAGGGATAACTAACACTAAGGAAGAGTGAGAGAGGATTCAAAAAGATCTAGAAAAGCTTGCACAGTGGTCGGCGATTAACAGAATGGTATTTAACAGGGAGAAATGCAAAGTCCTACATCTGGGCAAGAAAAATGAAAAAAACACATACAGAATGGGAGGAATTGGGCTAAGCAGCAGCACATGTGAAAAAGACTTGGGTATACTAATAGATCATAGACTGAACATGAGTCAACAATGTGATGCAGCAGCCAAAAAGGCAAACACAATTCTGGGATGTATAAGAGAAGCATAGAGTCTAGATCACGTGAGGTCATTATCCCCTCTACTCTTCCTTAGTCAGACCTCATCTGGAATACTGGGTCCAGTTCTGGGCACCCCACTTTAAAAAAGACATAGACAAATTGGAGCAAGTTCAGAGAAGAGTTACCAAGATGGTGAGCGGTCTGCAAATCATGTCCTATGAGGAACGGTTAAAGGATCTGGGAATGTTTAGCAGAAGAGAAGGCTGAGAGGAGACTTAATAGCTGTCTACAAATATCTGAAGGGCTGTCACAGTGCAGAGGGATCAGCCTTATTCTCATCTGTACAAGGAAAGACAAGAAGCAATGGGATGAAACTGAAAGGGAGGAGACACAGATTAGATATTAGACAGTGAGGGTGATCAATGAGTGGAACAGGTTGTCACGGGAGGTGGCGAGTTCTTCTTCAAACAAAGGCTGGACAGACATCTACCTGGGATGTTTTAGTGAATCCTGCACTGAGCAGGGGGTTGGATCCGATGACCCTGGAGGTTCCTTCCAACTCTACCATTCTATGATTCTATGATATGGTACATTACGTAGGGGGGTCACTTACTTTTGCACTTACATTGAATAATCAAGTTGCTACTCCTTTATTTTTCTTATTTAGGACCTAAAGAATGCTTGTGTCAAATTTCAAGTTTGTGTGGTTCAGATGTGTGTTATTAGTCACATTACTTTTGCACTTAGGACTGAATAATCAAGTTTGCACAATACCCGGAAGTTAGAAAATTAGATTTGGTACATTACATAGGGGTGCACTTACTTTTCCACTTAGCATTGGATAATTGAGTTGTGCCCCCTTTAGTTTTCCTATTTAGGACCTAAAAAATAGTTGTGCCAAATTTCAAGTTTGTAAGACACTGGGAAGTTAGACAATTAGTGGCGAGTCAGTCAGCCAGTGAGGGCTTTCACCTTTATATATTTAGATATGTACACTCATGGTCAGTAACATCCCTCCTCTAGAAGCTGTTGGATGGATAAGTCGTTATCTGTGTGATTGTAATGTTGATATAAGTGATTACAATATCAGAGCGAAAGCTTCATTTATTGTGGAGAACTGACCCCTTAAAGAAAGGATCTAGTACCCTGTGGTACCGCCTCTAGCTTGGATACAAGATGTGATATGGGCGGGCATCTGAGTCAAGAGCTCTGAAGGGATTGGTTGACGATGAGATGATAACTATCAAACCCG